>NC_041388.1:610798878-610807924 GCF_002162155.2 Triticum dicoccoides | reverse complement strand
TCGTCGCCGCCCCGGCCCGTACGTCCCCGTCCCCGTCGTCGCCGCCCCGTCGTCGCCGCGCCCGTCGCCATCCCCGTCGCCGCGCGCCCCCCCGTCGCCTCTCGCCTCGCCGGCCGGTGAGCGCGCACACACACACACATACATTTTTAGTTATAGATTTTTCTGTTTTTTAGAAATTGTTAGACATTTTTCTGTTTTTTAGAAATAGTTAGAAATATTAGAATTGTTAGAATAGTTAGAAATGTTAGAATTGTTAGAAATGTTAGAATTGTTAGATATTTTTCTGTTTTTTAGTTATAGAAATAGTTATAAAAAAGTTAGAATTGTTAGAAATTTTTCTGTTTTTTAGTTATAGAAATAATTATAAAAAAGTTAGAAATTTTTCTTTTTTTTAGTTATAGAAATATTAGAAATTTTATAGAAATGTTAGTTATATATAGCATTGTTAGAAATGTTATAGAAATGTTAGAAATTTTAGTTATCAAAATCCAATCATTAAAAAAATGTTACTTTTTGCGGGCATATAGCTAGTATTTGTTGTCGACGATGCCCGGCCCGCATCCTCGCCGTCGACACGTCCGCGACGACGTCCAGCTGACCCATGTCCGGGACTGGGCTCCGACGGGCTGGCACTGGGAGGTGCTGCCTGGAGGGGCGCGCCGCTTGATGAGGAACCCGGCCCCGGGTCCCGTCGTCGACCCTGATCTCGTTTGGTGGCCTTCGCGTGGGCCAGTTTCGGTGCGGAGGGAGCCGGCCCCGCCGGAGGTGGTACGTCGTTGTGTCAGGAAGGAGGACGAGCACGTCCATCGCTACATGGTTGCGTTAGAGGGCGGCATGTTCTCCAATACCTGGCAGTTTCTTTAGGGATCTCACTTCAGCTATGATCCTGTGAGGGTTCCTTCTCTTTGGGTGTCCACCGCCTAGCCAGTGATGTACTATTCAATATTATATATTATTCGAGACGATGTATTCGAGATTAAATCTATTATTCGAGACGATGTATTCGAGATTATATCTATTATTCACGATGTATTCGAGATTATCTCTATTATTCGAGATTATACTAAACTGTTTTATATTTCTTTTGGCATAGTTAAATAAAAGCTATGGCGGACAATACCGACAGAGAGAGAGCAGACCATGTTCGATATCATACGTGGGCCAGATGATGATCAGAATGAAGAAGATTTTGACGGCTCCGAATTTCTAAACAACACCGGAGAGGGTGATATGATATTCGATCGCGACGACCAAATTGATGAAGTCATGAACTACGACGAAGAACATGTTGATCCTGAAACAACAAACACCGGCGAGGTATATATATTTATATAAGCAGGAATCTGGTGATCATCGCATGTTTTAAATGAGTTGAAGATATATTAACGAATCGATCTTTCTTCTTTCAGCCATCCGGATCGAGCAAATCTTCAGGCAAAAGGACGAAATGAGGCCTGAACAAAAAGTTGAAGGAGGACGTAAAGTACAATATTGAGGCATTCAAACCTAATGGAGAACCATTAGCGCCTAAGAAGATTGCGGACAAGTTCGTTCGTCAGTGCGGAGTTCTTGTGAAGGACCAACTCCCGATCTCCCTTCAAGCATGGAGAAAGCCAGCAAAGCCACGTCCAAATGTTACTTTTGTCGACGAGAATAAAAAAAACTGCTTTGGGATACTCTCATGGAACATTTCACCCTACCAGATCATTTCACAGAAGCAGATGTGCAGAAAGTCAAGGACGCTGCTTTTAGGAAGATGGTGGTTGCATTCAAGAACCACAAGAGAACGACATGGGAGAAGTACGTCAAGGGAGGAAGGAAGACTCCAGTATTCGAGGGGATACTAAAGAATCAAAATGCTCATTGGGACGATTTCGTGAAATTCAAGGATTCAGAATTAGCTAAGGAACGGTCGAGAATAAACAAGAAGAATGCCGAAAAAAGGATAAGTTCCATAAGCTGGGGCCAGGTGGCTACGCGGTGGCAATGCCTAAGTGGGATAAGTCTGAGAAAGAGATGGAGGATGCAAGTGTCACTCCGGTTACTAAGAGCTGGCCCCGTAGGTGCAGGACTTGGTTCTATGCGCATGGGGGGGAGTTGGACCCGAAGACAGGCAATGTTTCGACGAGGGCATGTCTGAACGGAGCCGACAATGCGATACTTGTTGCAATAGAAGAGGCTCGATCGGGGGTGTTCCAGCCCAACAGAGAGAACGACAAGCTTATGCGTGCCCTGGGAAATCCTGAACACCCAGGAAGAACACGAGGCAAGGGCGCTATTCAGTGGTATGAGGGGTTTTCGGACTCGAACGCCGACTACAGAACTCGTGCGAGAAAGAAGATTGCGGAGGAGAAGAAGAGGAAGATGGAGGAGGAGCAGAGGAAGCAGGACTATGAACGCCTTCAAGGCCTAGAAGCAAGTCAATCGGAATTGGCAGTTAAATTCCAGCGGCAGCAGGAGCAGATCGACTCACTTAGCCAGCAAAGGGGGTCTCAGCAGCTGCAGCAGCTGGCGGATGATCCAGCATTGGATAGCACCGCCCCATCCATGCCGAGAAGCAGCGTGGGTTCCGCCCCGGGCGATGCAGTGCTGGATAGATACCCCGTGGATGACATCACGAAGAACACTAACTGCGAGCTACACTTCAAAATGAAGAACATATCCATGAAAGTGGTGGACGCCGTTGCTTTTTCAAATTCCCCCGAGGCAACCTTCCATTGCAACCCGATTCCAGCGGGCTATGCTCGTGTCTTGGTTGATGAGGTGGTGGACCCATATTCGGAGCTACAGCTTGACATTCCTGGAGGTGACGACGAGCACACATTGGGAGAGGCCATACATCATGTCATCCTATGGAGAAAGGATTGCATCATCTTTCGAAGGCCACCGACACCGCGTCACCCGACTCCTCGTCGAAGTCCGCCACCGAGTCAGCAGACTCCCGCTCCACGTCCACCAACGCGTGAGGCCACTCCTCCTCCTCCAAGTCCGGCAAAGTGTCAGGCCACTCCTCCTCCAAGTCCGACACAGCGTCAGACGTCCACTCCTCCTCCAAGTCTGGCACAACCTCAGGCCACTCCTCCTCCAAGTCCGGCACAGCTTCAGGCCACTCCTCCTCGTCCAACTCAGCCCCGTCAGCCATCTCCGCCGCCTCAGCAATCGCAGAAGAGACACCCCGCAGCTATGGTGCGTAGCGGTACCAGTCGAGGTCATAGTACAGGAAGTACAGGCGGAGGCAAGCGATATAAATATGGTCCAAACCTCAGTACTCCTCTTCCTGAGAGGGCTTACGACAGGACCGAGGAGCAAACCAATGCCATAGTATGGGCAGAAGTCGACGCCCATTTTGGACCGAAACCGCCACCGCCGCCAAGGGAGAAAGTGCCTGTGGAAGTAGTTGACCACTTCATTCGTATGGCTCAACCACCAGCTCCTAAGCCTGTTGACACAAACTATGAGCGCCACATCAGGAAGTTACATCGACAACGTCTACAGAAGGAGGCGAGCTCGAGCTCGAGCAAACAACAAGTAGCTGTCAAAAAATGCGGGAAAACCGTTGCCCAGCTGGGAGAACAGGCGGCACAATCGATCCCCCCGCTTGTTGTGCCGCCAACAACACGTGACAGTATGCGCGCCCAATATTATTGTGGCCAAACAGTTTACGTTCCCGAGGTGGGCGATGTGGTAATAACCCAGGAGCATATAATGCAGGCTGAAACTCTCAAAATCACTGTTGGACAACTCCTCGAGATCGAGGACATGCCTGTGCTTAAAGAGGAGGAAATAAAACAGAAATATGCCCGGGGCCAACCTTTGGTCAAGCCAGAAGAGGTCAAGAAGCTCCCAACGAGAATGTATGAATTACATGAATGGTACATGAACATTACCAAGAGATCCGATCGAGAGTCCCTCATGGTGCAAGTCAAGAAGGATCATTACTACCATGAGAAACTTGTGACCGTTGAGTATTCTGAACTGTTTCAGTTATACAATCAAGACGCACTCGACAAATCTATCGTCAGTTGCTATTGTCTGTAAGTGATTTCTTTCTGTAATTTAAGTCTCAAGCTAGCTGTAGTGATCCTTTTGATCAATAATTACCTGTAATTATCCTCACTATATTCTTTTCTGTGGTATTATGCAGGATGAAGATGTATGAAATGACAAAAGGTGGACGCTATGGCATTGGGTTCATTGACCCAAACACTGTTAATGAATACACATGGACAATAAACAAGCATCATGAAAAGCAGGTAGAGGACAGCATGCTAGAGTTCTTGAAGCACCTCAAATACAATGAAGATATACTACTTCCTTACAACTTCCAGTGAGTCATACTTTCTTGTACTACAAATTCTCTGTTTTTGCCTACTAGCTAGCTACATGTTTTTGCTTACATATGCCCGCTTAATTAAGACATGCAAACGTGTGTGCATGCAGATTTCACTAGGTCTTGTGTATCATTAAAGTTGACGCCGGAACAGTTCAAATACTGGACTCACTACTCAAAGCAAATAGTGACTATAACATCATGTTTGGGATAGTCAACAGGTAATTTCAATCATTATTAACTATATATCTCAGCCTATTTAGTTCGTCATTTCATGATATGAACTATTTAATAACCCCTTTATTCATTTTCTTTGTCGGCGGGCAGGGCTTGGGCAAGGTTCATCAGCGTCACGGAAGGCGAATGGAAACGACAGCTGAAATGGTTTCGACCCAAGGTAAGTAATTAAGTAGTACTAGCTAGCTGCCATCTCTTTAATTATCATGCTTGATTAATTATTATCTGATCAAATTAAATTCCATTCTCGTAATAAAGGCCCTGAAGCAGGCGCAGGGGACTAATCTGTGTGCATTCTGCGTTTGCGAGAACATTCGCATGATGGCATCCGAAAGGAGCAGATCTCAAAGACAGGAATGGGTACGCTTGTCAGAACACTTCACAATTTTTACACCATTATCGATATCTAGTCACACAACTAATACACATGCATATTGATCTCCTTCTTAATAGTTCAAAGAGGTGCGGGACAAGCTCCTAGAAACGGAGCGCGTAGAAGCACTTCAAGAGGAAATAGCGAGATTTTTGCTCGACCAGGTCATAAATCCAAAGGGAGAATACTATTACCCGCTACCGCCCCCATCGACCAGGTCATGAACCACTTCCAATTGTCATCGTGCTCCGAAGGCACCAATCAGGCTAATGCCACTGGCTCTGAAGGCAACATGCACATGTAGGAGAAATTGTATATAGCTATACATGTGTGTATGTGTGAATTAATATGGTTTGTGAGACATTGATGATATATATATATGATTGGTTCTACTAGAAATTCTATTTATATATATATATGCATAACGTGTACAATGTGTAGTATCGTAAAATACCAGCAAACGAAAAAGAATTAAAATGGAGAACACAAAATTAAATGAAAAAGAAATCATAAAACCAAAAACCCCCCAAACATTTTAGTACCGGTTGGTGTTACCAACCGGTACTAAAGGGCTCCCGGCCCCCGGAGCTGGCTCGTGCCACGTGGTTGCCCTTTAGCACCGGTTCGTGCCGAACCGGTACTAAAGGGGGGGCCTTTAGTGCCCACACCCTAGTGCCGGTTACCTAACCGGCACTAAAGGGCCTTCCGAACCGGTGCTATTGCCCGGTTCTGCACTAGTGGAGGTTGTGCACGGCAGGCTGGGTCCAAGGCTGGGAGATGAGAAGGGACCAGATCCGGCCATGATCTTGCCGGATCTCGAGCAGAACGTAGCAGACTCGAAGCTCGGGCATGGGCTCCTCGCGGATGTGAGCGGCTCCAAGCGGCGTGAGGAACAGGGAGGAGGGCGGAGCTTGGAAAACCATGGCAGGAAGGATCTCGGGGCCGAGGACAAAGTCGAGCAGATGGCCCGCTTGCCGCCGGTGTATGAGGGAGGCGGTGGGCTCCTTTGGGCGCGGACAAGGACGGCGGCGGGCGTGAGGAGAAGAAAGGAGGCCGCTGGACGAGGTGGACGCTGCTGCTGCATGCCGGGAGCGCGAGGTAAGGCAACGGAGGGAGCCTGCGAGGGGCCCTGGCGGGGAGGCAGTGGAGGTCGCCGGCGGGCAGTGGTAGCAGCGGAGGGGAGGCATGGCCTCACCAGAGCCAGCAGGGCATGGCGGCAGGGACATCGGGCATGGAGCTCCTCTCCTGGCTCAAGGTGTGTGTGTGTGTGTGTGTGTGTGTGTGTGTGTATGACAGAGTGGGGGTCGAGAGGAGGGTGAGGGCTCGAGCGAGAGGAGGGATCGGGCGCGATGCGCTGCCCCTCTGTGTGCGTGTGAAGGCGGCACATGAGGTAGACGAGTGGGAGAAGGAAGGGATCAATCGGGAGAGATGGCAGCGTTGGAGGAAGGGATCGAGGGAAAGAGAGGGGGGTCGATCGGCCTAGGGTTGAGGGTGCCGGCTGGGCCTTTGGTGGGCTGAGGGGAGCAGGGCGGCCTGGCTATCCTAGGCCCAAGAGGCCTGGTCGAGCTCCCTCTCTTCTCTCTCTCTCTCTCTCTCCCTCTCTCTCTCTCTATTTAAAAAAAAGGAAACTTAGAAGAAATGTCGAGAGAGATTGGAGTGGAGATTGGGCATGGAGTTAATTTTCTCAGACTCCCAAAAATGAGATCGTTCCAGGAAAAATAGAAGTGGGCATGACTAAAAGTTTAAATTCAAACTCACTTGATTTAAATTCAAATGGTTTGAATAGGAAGTGAGGGTTGGGAAGGTCCAAAAATGTTCAGGATTTAGGTGTTGCTCGGAAAAGTGATGAAAGAATTTAGGGCAAAGTTGGAGACCAAGAATTGAGATAACAAAGACATGGAATGTTTCGCAAGTGTGTTGTGGTGAATTCCAAATTGTTGGAATATTTATAATAGCTCCCTAATAATAGTAGGATACTTTTATATGTTATAAAGAGAATTTCACCATGTGAACTTCCCTCGATTTAAATGGACCAAAGATCCATGCAATTTATTCAGCAGAGTTTTAAAAAGGGGTGCAAGATGACATGACGCAATGATGAATGCAATGAACGAAACAAATCACACAACGAATCTCGGAATCCATGGAAGGCATCTGGAGCGCCGGTCTTGGGGCGTCACATGCCTCCTCCAAAGAACAACGTTAGACGCATTCTGATCCAGACTCAGGCCAAAAGCCTCTGCTTTTATCCGTTGTGAATCGGCTTCCATCGGGGCTCACTCTGTTGCCATCCTGGCATTCTCTACATTAATATCCTCCTGGGCCTTGGCCACCTCATCTTGCATCTTTGCCACTTTTGCATTATGTTGTGCTTGATTCGCAGGAGTCACCTCCGTGGCTAATAGATTCATTGAAGTGCCTAAGAGATCAGATAAAACTTGAGCCGGCGACCGGACTGAGCCGCTCGCCCCAGCTGTCGCAGCAGCAGTTGAACCGGATGTCATAGCAGCAGTCGTTGATGAGTTTAGAACTGGTTGCGTACCTGCCATAAAAATAGCAGCCCTACTCGGCGGCTCATAAGGGTTCAGAATATTGCCACCATCGGAATAGCCCCCAAACCTGCCATCCTGAAGCTGATAGATTGACTTGGTTTCTCCGGTCGAGGACTCATCACCTGAATAGATGGCCGTCTCTCCACCAGATGCAGAATCTTCCTCAAGATCCACCCCATGAACAAAGCCAATGAAAACGTGCTTCCGGCCGGGTTGAACCCTGGCGGGTCGCGCATAATAAGCCATCTCGATGATGTCGGTGCAGGTGTCCGGCTCAGGCTCTGACTCGCCGATCTTGCCGATGAAGGCGTGAATTCCGCCAAAGGGGGCCCAGTACCCGTACTCGATTGGGTCGGCCTCAGGGCCCCAACTAGCGTTGTCGATGTAGAGTTTGCCGCATCAACTTTTAGTCATCCGGCCCACGGCATATCCTTTGATCCCTGATAAGTTGCCCTTCAAGAACTCGAAACCACTGCGCTCTGGCCCCATGATGGACGCCAACTGTCATGATTTTGTCATGGTAGATGCCTTTGTGAAAGGACTTAGGTGTAGAGCCATCACAACGTAGGTTAGCTTGAAGGGGTTAAACAGGACAAAGGACACAAGGTTTACCCAGGTTCGGCCCCTCAAAACGAGGTAAAAGCCTACGTCCTGCTTCTAGTTGTATTGCTTGGATATCAGTTACAAGGGAGCGGAATTGCTTGACCTAGCTATCGATCAATTGTTTCTTGAGTTAACCTGCCACCGGGTCTCGCCTTTATATAGACAGGTCAAGGCCCGACGGCTTACAAGAGTCTAGGTCGGATTCAAATAACATAACCGACTCTGGTTCTAAGTCGACTTGCCTTGCCAGGCAAGTTACCATCCGGCGGCCCACACCTTCGGGTCTTGAAACACTTCCGGGTCTTGGGCCTTCGGTAGGCTTGCTTGTAAACCGCCATCTTCATGTCTTTTCTCCTTGGGCCTTATTCATGTTGAGTCACCAACGGTGTAAGCCGGCCCCTCCTGGGCGAGTCACACCTCGGGGATGTATCCCCAACAATCACCATGGCAGGATGGAATGGTGCTGGCCTGGGTCGCACATGATGATGTTAAGTCGAACGTTCAGTCTACAATTCCTGAAAATAAGAGCTTCTCTCGTCCGTCAGTTGGTAGTTGAATGTGCTGCCAATGATGTTTTCATACACACATGCCATTGTTTTGGCCTTGTGGGGGGACGAGCGACGGAGATGCGGTTGCGGCGGCGACGGAGACGCTGTCGCGGTGGGTGGCGGCGGTGAAGATCTAGGTGGAAGCTGGTCATGGGGATCGGGAAGGTAAGAGAGCGGCGAGGAGGGAGTAAAGATGGGGTGCGTGGGGAGCTCTTACCAGGGTGGATGAATTAAGTGTGAATAGAGGGTTGGGTGAGCAGAACAGCTCCTACACCGACTGGTGGGACCGTAGGTGGAAAAAGGACAGACAAATAAGCATCGACATATTCGCGTGAAATAATTGATACGGTGGGCTATACAAAGCACGCGTACTATACGTAATCTAAACGCAGTTGGTGGGTGG
>NC_041388.1:610772869-610798626 GCF_002162155.2 Triticum dicoccoides | reverse complement strand
GGGGGCAACACCTTAGGATCCCCAATGCAATTGCCCATTGCCCATTTTATGTTGATTAATATATGGGGATGTTTTTTTTTTTGAAAAAAGAACTCAGATGTTTCGCCCCGGTGAAAACCCAATTTGTAGCTCCTTCAAGCCATATGCTTAGCCTCCTCGCACATGGATATCGTGCCCACATGTCTGGTGTGAAGCTTGCTGCTTGCCGCTCTTTTGATTGAACTCCGAAGTACCAAAAGGAATGACGGGGATCTTCAGCGAGCTAAGAGGCTGAAAATATATGCATAGAAAACCAGAAGGTTCACTCGCCTATGACAATGTCAAAAAATGTCTTACATTAAGTTGCATAGTGAGTATGTCCCATCACTTTAACTCAGAAACTTTTTTTAAGCTCAATTAACCGGTTAACCCCCTGTTACCGCAGCAATGTTGGCCTACTTTTTCTTTGAAAAAGGAGGTGGACACCCCCCGCTAGTGGTTGGTCTGCTTAATACCTTATATGATATCCTTCTACTCCCTCCGTCCTAAAATAAACATCTCAATTTTATATTAACTTCAGTATAAAATTGTATTGCAGTTGAGACATTTATTTTAAAACAGATGGACTACATTTGAAGGCACGATGCACATGCAACAGGAGACATGCATCCTATGGTATGCGTACATGTATTTTAGAGCTCTAGTGTACAAGTTGTTTATATGCCGAGTTGAATGAGTGGTACTGTTATTATTATATTCATAGGTGTTTGCTTTTAGTCTATTAACCATGCAACTGTAGAATACTCCCTCGCCTCCCCTCTCCCCTCCCGAGTCGCCCCTCGCGTGGGCGGCCGGGAGGCCCCCAGATCCCGTCGGCCGGCCCTCCCCCACTCCTCCTCCTCCTCCCTCGCCGCCGCCCATGGGCGTGGCCAGGCGAAGCCTGGTCGTCGCCGGCGCCGGCGGGGACTCGGGCCCTCTCGCTCGCGTGGGGCTGGCGCGGGCTGGCGTGGGCCGGAGCGTGGCGGTGGGCCGGACGCCACGGCGGGTGGTGGCGGCGCCTCGGCGACTTCGCTCCCCCGCGGCAGGAGGCCTCGCAATCTGGTGCGTCGCGGTCGCCAGGGACGGCGGCGGCGTGACCGGATCGGTTCGCGGCGGCGCGGTCGGATCTATGCCCAAGCGTGGGCCTTGATCGTTGGTCTGCCATCGGCACGGTGACGGGTGCGACTCGTCGGCAGCTGGGCAGATCCGTCGGGATTCTACCCTTGTCTGATCCTTGACAGCACGGACATCTCCGGGGGAAACCCTAGATCTCTTTGGGATCGAGTGATGACGGTGATTTTGCGTCGTAGTCCCTCTTTAGGGCATCATTTTGGAGTTTACTCCGGTTGAAGGGACCAGCGACGTCGGTGGCGCACGTCTGGTGGAGCAACTGTCGATGAAAATCGCGCCGACTACGGTCATGGCGGACGATGACGGCGTCTTAGATGCCGTTCCCTTGTCGAGGCATCGTCGTTGCAGTCTGTGTCATCAGGCTCGGGATGCTCCGGGGGAAACCCTAGATCTGGGTCTTTCGGATCGGACGATGATGGCGTTTTATCGCTTTCCCTCCTAGGGGCATCGTTTTGAAGCAAGTGATTGCTAGGGGGATGGTGGAGCGGTACTTCATCTCACACATTGATGGCGGCGGAGATCGGTGGCATGGCGCTGTGGAGGCTCGGCGTCCGATGCACGGAGATGGACTCGCGCAGTAGGAGGTAGCTGTCTGGCGTCATGGTGACGTCGATGGCAGAGTGGTCAGACAAGGTAGAAGCCTCAATATGATCTGAAGATGGACCTGTGAAAGATGGTGGCGACCACACACGAGTGCGTCTGACCGGATTGTGCCCCAAACCCAGTATGTGGCTCGGCTGGGGTTTCCGGCTTTTGATGTTAGATTTAGGTGAGTGGTTTGGGTAGTGGCTCGACTAGCATCCCTTCATCGTATGGGTAGGAATAGCGGCATATGTTGTCAAGATAGTGGATTCAGGTATATTTTTTGTAATACTTTGTAAAGTTCTCAAGAATAATCAATAAAGTGGCCGTATGCATTCTAAAAAATAAAATCATGCAACTGTAGACTAAAATCGTTTTCCAGAAATAGTGTAGCACGTTTATTTATATTTATACACAGGAAGCAAAGTTTAAACATATTCTCCTTTTTTAATGGGATCACCTAAGCTCAAGAAAATCATTCTAAAATAAACTTAAGCTCAAGTAAATAACTTTAATCTAATATATCCAATTTATATAATTATGAATAAAAGGCCGGCAAGTTTGATGGTCTGATGTTCCGCCTTCTATGCGATTTTCCAGCTATCTCTTTTTTCATTCTGTACTGTGCTGTCAGTTTATGCGAAAAATTTAGAAGAGACAAGTTCCTACTGGACCTGCGATGGATCCCCTCCCTCCCTCCTCCCTCGCCTCCTCCTCCCCCTCCTCCCCTCCTTGCCCTAGCCGTCCCGCTCCCCGCCCTGACCCGCTGGCCGGTGCCCGGTCATCCCCCTCTCCGCTTGCAGATGCTCTCTCTCTCCCCTCCCCTGGCTCCCCGCGGGTGGGGTTCTCCCCTCTGTCTTCACCGCTGCCGGTGCTCGGATCTTGTTTCTAGGCCCTTGCGTCTGATGAGGAGGATTCGCGGTCGTCGGTCCCTTCCCCCTGTGGTCCCGTGCTTTGTGCTGGGGTGGTGGTGGTGCCTTTTGCCGCTCCTCGTCCCCGCAAGTTCGCTCCTGGTGGCCGGGGCTGGTCGGTGGCCGCGTCCTCGTCGGTCGATGGCTGGTTTCGGATCTCTCGGCGGCGGCGTAAGTCTGGTAAGTTTGCTGTTGCGTCACCTGATCTCGTTCTCCTGGGCAGTGCGCCTGATGGGGAGCTTGGTGGCCTCCCATCCCCCTCTCCTGCAGCCTCTGCGGCGGCCTCATCGCCGGCGGCGGCGACAGCGGGGTCGCTGGTGGCATCGTGTAACCTAGATCTCGATTTCTCCGCGGTGGGCATCGGGCCGCGGGACGTCCCCTCGGGTGGGCTTGATGGGCTCTGCGGTTTGCCGTTGCCCAGTGGGCCTGCCTCTCCTTCCCCTCTTTTGTCGGTGGCAGATTTCCCCCCTCTGGTCCCGTCCGGCCCAGTTGGGCCTAGCGTCCGGGTTCCTGCTCCTCAACCTTCTTTGGCCCATGTGGCGAGTCGGGCCCAGGTGGGCACGGCTCGGACGGGCTATTTATGGATCCCCCTCCGCTTCTGATCTGCGCCGTCACCGTCTTCCCATTCGTCGCCTCTTTAGATCCTCCCCACCTCCACCCCTCCTCCTTCCTTTTGCTGTGGTGCTATCCATGGACAAGTCGTGGGGCTCTTCCTGCGAGGCGCTCTCGGGCAGCAAACGACGCCGTGAGGACTCCCCTGCCTCCGCGGTGGATCTGGAGCTCGAGGCTTCGCTCCGTTCCAAGTTGGAGGCGGAACAGGCGGCGCGCGAGCAGGTGGCTCATGACCGCGAGGCTCGGGCTTCGGGTCCGGAGTGGTCGCAGTGCTTGGAGAGGGTTGGTGTGCCCTGATCCGGCCCGCAGGGCTCTGGATCTGGCCATTCTCTCTCTCCGGTGCTGGACCCGTGGGAGGCGGCGGTGGCCTCTGGCGGTGGTGTTTCTTCGTCTTCTGCCTCCCTTCCTGCTCCGGGAGTGGGCCGTGGTCCATCTGCTCCGTCGCGCCCTCCTCCCCCTCCTCGCTCGGTTGGGGTTGGTGCTGGTGCTCGTCCGCCGCCTCGGTCCTTTGTGGGGCTGGCGCGACTACATGGCTAGGAAGAAACCTCCCGCGGTCATCCAGTTCGGCTCGGGCCTCCCCGGTTGCGCCTTTTTCGCCTTCGACGGTGACCTGCCTGTCTGGGAGGTGGCACCTGCTCTGTCTAATGCTGCGATTGTTACGGTCAAGGATCAAAAGATTTTGCCCCAAATTCTTCTGGAAGGGCTTCGCATTTGGGATGAGGCTGGATGGGACTGGCAAGTTGTGCAGATATCTGAATTTGAGTTCTCTGTGGTGTTTCCCTCCAAAGAATGTTTGCGGATGATTGCCTCATGCACTAGCTTCACCTTGCCCCTCAATCAATTGGTGGTTTCTGTTAAAGCGGCTTCTTGCAGTGGTACGGCAGTTGGTCCTCTCTCTCAAGTCTGGGTTTTGATTGACGATTTGCCTGCTGGTCTCCGTTCGTCTGCTTTTCTCATGTCTTTCGGGGTTCTGATTGGGAAGCCCATCGAGGTGAATGAAGACTCTCTGAACAAGGTTGGCCCTGCTAGGATGAAGGTTTGGTGTGTAGATCCTGGACGGGTTCATGGCTCGATTGATATCTTCCCTTCTCCCAATGGTATTAAGCTTCGGGTGCGGGTGGAGGGGGCGGCTGCTTTTCAGACTCCACCTCCCCCTCCTCCCCCTTCTAACCCTTCGGACAAGCATGATAAGGAGGGGGACGGATCTCTGGGTGGCCCTAATCAGAGCCATGGGTCTAACCTCTGCTTCACCCAATCTGAATGGGATGGTTTGGCAGATTCTAAACGTGAGTTGTTTCAATCCCAAGCTCCCTCTGGCGTTGCTCCTCTTGATGATTCGGTGATCCCGTCTGCTGCTCCCAATGTCCCTGCTGCTGGTGCTGATATGTCGAAGTTCCCGCCCTGCTCTGCTACCCCCGTTTCTGGTGCTTGCTCCAATCTTCCTGTACGCCCGCTCTCCCCCTCTCGATCGGGAATTGAAGATCTTCCGGCCTCCCCGGCTCGCGATGTGGTGGAATCCCAGTCCCTCCGGAAGAAGAAATCCTCAGTGCGCAAATTCTCGGCTAAGAGCCGGAACTCGTCGGGCTCGAAGCACTCCATAACGGGGGTTTGTCGGCGTCTTGATCAAGATTTGGGATCTATGTCCCGTTCGGGTCCCCATGTTGGCTCTCCTGCTGCGCGGTCGCCTGTGATTCGATCCCCTGTGTCCACGGCTCGCAAAGGAAGGCGGGTGGCGAATTCAGGTGTTTCTGTCCTGGAGCGGGCTGAAATGCGGGCTACGGCGAAGGATCTCCCTCCCCCAGGTACATCTCCCGTTCCCTCTGTTGTTGCTTCTCCGGTTCGGTTGGTTCTACCTTCTCTTTCGGATGATCATCTTTTAAATATTATGTCGGATGTGGGGGTGGTGGTTGATTCGTCTATTGGTTCTCCTAGTTCTCTTCTTGCTATTATTCGGGCTAACGAGATGGCTCAGGCTGCCATTGCCAAAGACAAAGAGGCCATTGCCTCTCAGGTAGGGGCTTCTAGTAGTGGTCCGGTCGTGGACGCAGGCGCTGGTAGTGGCCAGCCCCAATCCAACTTGTCTAAAAGGGGCACCAATAAGCGTGCTAAACCCTGCGTGGCCCCTTGCAGGTCGAGCCTTCGAATCAAGAATCTTTCTTATAAATGAGGGCATTATTCTGGAATATTAGGGGGTTCGGTGCTAGGGGCGCCGTGACCAACTTAAAGATCTGGTTCGTTCTAACTCTATTGACTTTGTGGGGCTGGTAGAAACCTTCAAGGAATCCTTCTCCCCTAATGACTTTTCTGCTATTGTGGGCATGGACAGATTTAATTGGAATTTTCTACCTGCTTCGGGGCACTCTGGCGGGATCTTGATAGGCTCCAATAAAGATATTTTTGATTTTGTTGCTTTTGATCATGGGATCTTTTGGGCCAGTGTTGTTCTCTCTCATAAAGCTCGGAATACTCTTTGTGAGTTTATCGTCGTCTATGGGCCTGCGGACCATTCCTTATCGCCTTTATTTCTTAATGAACTTTCGTTGAAGATCGATGCTTGTAATTTACCGATGGTTATCGGGGGAGACTTTAACCTTCTACGGTGCCCTAATGACAAAAGTAATGATAACTTCTCCTGGCCGCTGGCTAATGCCTTTAACGACTTCATTAGTGCCAATGCTATTCGTGAGCTGCCTCGGGGGGGAGCTCGTTATACCTGGTCCAATCATCAGTCAATCCCTATTAGATTAGTGCTTGACAGAGTCTTCCTTTGTCCCAGGTGGGATTCCTTGTTCCCTAGGGCCTCTCTTTACGCCAAATGCATTATCGGTTCCGATCATACCCCCTTAATTCTTGACGATGGTTCCATTAGCCTCAGGCCTCTGGCTAGATTTCAATTTGACGCCTCCTGGTTGGCTGTGGATGGCTTTGTCGATATGGTTGCGGCAAAGATCTCCCTTTCTCTATCATCCAATGCTCGCTCCTTTGGGCCTTTGGATGATTGGCACTCGTGTTCCTATAACCTGCGTAAATTCCTCAGAGGTTGGTCTCGTAATCGTGCGGCGGAGGATCATCGCACCAAATCTTTCCTCGAAGACCAGATCTTGTCGCTGGACCGCGCAGCTGATTCTATTGGGCTCTCTGACGATGGTTGGGCGGTTCGTTATAATCTGGAGGCCGCTTTAATACAGTTACACCATCAGGCTGAGATTTATTGGCGTCAACGGGGTACTCTAAACTGGACTCTAAAAGGTGACTCCCCTATGGCGTATTTCCTTGCGATCGTGAACGGCAGGCGTAGACGATGTGGTATTAATAGCCTGCTCATTAATGGTGTGCGATCTTCGGAGCAGTCTATTATTATGGCTCATGTGGTGGATTTCTTCTCTTCGTTGTTGGGGGCTAAACCTCCATCGGGCTTCTCCATTTCTCCCTCCCTTTGGAACTTAGGTCTTAAAATCTCACCCGAGGAGAATGCCTCTTTGATGATCCCTCTTTCTGATCAGGAAATTTGGGATGTTGTTAACACTGCCAATCCTAATGCTGCTTCTGGGCCAGACGGCTTCTCTATTCCTTTCTTTCGGAAATTCTGGCCCCAGTTGAAACAGCTGGTTTGTAATGTTATCCAGGGCTTCTGTCTTGGTACTGTCGATATCTCCCGCCTGAACTATGCAGTGATAGCCCTGATCCCCAAGGTTAAGGGTGCTGATGTTATTTCCCAATTCTGACATATTGCTTTGATTAAAAACTTCGCCAAATTCCAGGCTAAAGGCTTTGCGAATCGTTTGTCGCCGGTTGCTCATAGAGTTATTAGTCCTTATCAATCTGCTTTCATCAAAGGGCGTTTCATCCTTGATGGTATCCTATCCCTTCATGAGATTATTCATGATCTTCACGCTCGGAGAGCTAAGTCGGTTATCCTTAAGCTAGACTTTGAGAAAGCCTATGACTCCGTTAGCTGGCCCTTCCTCAAGCAGGTCCTTCTTGCTAAAGGTTTCGACGGTGCTTATGTTCATCGTATCATGCAGTTGGTCTCGGGTGGCCATACTGCCATTTCGGTTAATGGTTTTGTTAGCAATTTCTTCGCCAATGGTAGGGGCCTTCGCCAAGGGGATCCTGCTTCCCCTGTTCTTTTTAATTTTGTGGCCAACGCCTTCTCGTGCATGCTTTCCAGGGCGGCCCGTTGTGGGCACATTGCTCCTGTGGTATCTCATTTACTTCCGGAGGGTGTTTCCCACTTGCAATATGTGGATGATACAATTATCTTGGTGGAGCTAGATGACACCTGCATTGCCAATCTTAAATTCATCCTGTTGTGTTTCGAAGCTGTTTCGGGTCTTAAGATTAATTTCGCTAAAAGTGAGGTCCTGGTGTCGGGTGTGGATGAGGCGGAAGCCTTGCGGGTTGCCAGGCTTCTGAACTGTTCTTTGGGTTCCTTTCCCTTTAAATATCTAGGCCTTCCTATCTCTCCTGGCGTGCTCCATGCTAAAGATTTTGCTCTAGCGGTCGCTAAAGTGGGGAACAGGGTGCTCCCTTGGAGGGGTAGATATAATACCAATGCTGGCAAAGTTGCTCTAATTAACTCCTGCCTATCCTCTCTCCCCATGTTTCTTATGGGCTTCTATCTTCTTACGGATGGCGTGCATGCTGGCTTCGACAAACATAGGGGAGCCTTCTACTGGAATTCCGCGGATAACAAACGGAAATATAGGCTGGTCAAGTGGCAGCATATGTGTTAGCCTAAAAACCGTGGGGGGTTAGGTATTATTAATACTCGGGTGATGAACATTTGTTTGCTTATCAAGTGGTGGTGGAAAATTTTGACTAGTGGGGCTAACTCGCTTTGGTTCTCGATTCTTAAGGCTAAATACTTCCCACACTCCAACCTGCTGTTTGCCACCGCGAGGCGCGGCTCTCAATTTTGGAAATCCCTTGTCAGAGTCAGACCTATTTTCCTGGATCATGTTAAATTTAATGTTGGTAATGGGATGGCAGTCTGCTTTTGGTTGGACTGGTGGTCGGGGGATGCCCCCCTCGCTGAGAGTTTTCCGGTTTTGTTCTCTTACTGTCCTAATCCGGGTATCTCCATCGCGGAGGTGGCGGCTAATAACTAGGATCTGGCCTTTCGTCGGGCCCTGTCTCCTGAAGAGTTGGAAGATTGGCAAAGTCTCTCTGCCCTCTTCCCCGTGCTCTCGGAGTCGGCCGATTCTGTAGTCTGGCCTCATTCGGCCTCAGGTAGATTTACGGTCAAGTCGCTTTATTCTAGACTTATTGGTGGTACTCCTTCGACTAGATTCTCTTGTGTTTGGAAGTCCAAAGTTCCTCCTAAGATTAAAATTTTCCTCTGGCAAGCCTTTCGTGGTCGCCTGCCGGCTGCTGACCAGATTAAAAAGCGCAATGGGCCTGGCTCGAGTTTCTGTCGTCTATGTGGGGCCTTGGAGAACTCTGATCACATCTTTTTCAATTGCGTGCTGGCCAAACCGGTTTGGTGTTGTGTCAGATCTTGGCTTCAGGTCTCTTGGAACCCCTCCTCTTTCTCCGATATTCGAACCCTAGCCAAAGCTTTGGTTGGGGTCACCAAGAGGGTGTTTTGGGTTGGCCTGGGTGCCTTATGTTGGGCTTTGTGGACCATTAGGAACAAATTTAATATTGAGCATATCTTCCCATCTAAGCCTGCTGACGTTCTTTTCAAATCATGTATATTATTGCAGCAGTGGAGATCATTGACTAAGGAGGTTGATCGGGATGCCCTGGACTTGCTCATCGATAAAATCCGGGCTTCGGCATCTCACATCTCCGGACGGGATCCTGTCGTCTAATCCTGGTGCTGCTGTTTGCGGAGTTTAGGTCTCACTCCTTTCCGGCCTGCGCGCCGTGTATGGCAGTTGCCTGTATCCATCCTTCCTTGGCTACTCTTATATACTTTTCGTTCCGTGCGCTGTGTGTGTTCTCCTCGTTAACTGGTCTCTTTCCTGTTTGGTCTCGTGACGCTGCCGTGTGGCTTTATTTATAAAGTCGGGCTCTGGCCTTTTCTCTAAAAAAAAGTTCCTACTAATTTTTCTCTTGTCTTGTTTGAAAAACAGAAATGCAGTAGGAACCTCATATTTTCTTATAGAATAAATGAAGCTTGTTGATCTTCGGGTAATAACAACGCTATCAAAACTCCTAACAGCATGCTCTCGAGAGGTCTCGGATGAAGATCAGATCGCCCTGGCAAGCCGGGGTTGCCAAGGAACCGTTGGATCTCCATCCAAGTCCCCGAGAAGTACGATGTGCCCTGGTACTCCAACCTCACCCCTGATGCTAATGGGTGCATTTCCTGGCAGATTTTCTCAAGCAGGTGCTGCACCGACCAGAGAAGAGCCACAGAAAAACAACATGTTTCAATACATTTTACTGAAACCGCACATTCCCAGCTTGCCTCCTCACACAAGAATAATCTCATTTATTAAGTACTTCAAAGTCACTAGCTACGTGTGGACTAGACCCCAAAACAGAGCGTTGTGGACTAGACTTACGTATTGTTCTGGCTGTTTTTGTGGCGTGTGGAAGAGAAGTGGAGCAACAAGGCAACAGAGGGATGAAGTAAAATGGGACAAAGGGTGCCGGATACACTTGGACAAATAGGAGGGAGCTTCGTGTATATGAGGACATGCTACACATAGCAAATAAAATCGATGATGCAATTGAGGCACACAACATCTACTCCTTTAGAGTACACGACAGTGTCTACAAACAAATGACCGTGAGTCACTTGGTACAAGAAATTGAATTGCTCTCGGAGGAGCCGACTAGTCCACCAGAGGGCAATTTGTTTTTTGTTCCTACACACATTCACCTCATGAGCACCTGCCTCTCACTTGTTGCATCTCTTCGAGTCCCGTTAAATACACCAGTACATGCTAGTAAATCTTGGTCTTATACACACTTCCAAACTGTCAAATTGATGGGCACTAGTCCACTTGGTTTTTAGTCACTGCTCGTTTCCTACAAAATTGTGTTGAAACCATCACCAAACAGTCACAATAGGTGACGTACCCATTTCCAGCCAAAACACACATGTGCCTCTCTGGGAATGAGCGGCACCGGAAAGTCAATGTCAGCATAATTTGGAAAAAATGGTTATTCTTAAGAGTCAGCTGAGCTACCAGTTCCTACCCTTGATCTTGTCATGTGTATTATTGCAAAACAAGCCCGTAGGTGTTTGACCTGGGTGTGTGAACGCTAGTGACATGAACTTTGTCATGGGGTGGATTGTAGATATTGGTCTTGTCATTGAAGCCAATGATAGGAAGTTGGACGATGGAAGACCTGTGCGAACAACTTCGACTGATAGATTTGTCCTGGAACGGAACGAAAGCTACCGAAGAGGCTTGGTATTCAGATCATAGATCCTCCACAAATTCCACCAGGAACCTCCAAGTCCATAGACGAGTTCTCCTCCCACCACCCCAGATCTTCTCCATGAAGAATGAGACTCCACTGATGAAGGTGATGCGGAAGTTCGCCTTGCCCGAAGTTGGCTGCATAAATGGAACTGGCGAAGAAGGAGACCGCGTCGATTTCCTCTCAAATGAGCTCTACCTCTCCTCTACACTATGATGCCCGTGCCCCAGCAGTGGCGGCGTCTTCTTCAGCAGCAACGAGCACGACCACGTCTCTGCATTGCACCGCTTCCACCACCAATTGGCCACGGCCTTCATGCGTGCGGCGACATCCACATGTGCCCCCACAGCAGCGCAGTTGGACTCTACATCAGCCAAGTTTGGAAATTGGAATCACTCTGTATGGCCTGATGCGGGAAGGCCATTTTAGCGAAATGCAATGTACTCTTCACGGAGATTGAAGCATATTTTGGCCTGGTAAGCAAGGAGCTTAGTCCATTGCCACCATTACATATGTGGCTTTCTGAATCCTATTAGTGCACAGAGACTGTGAGCGCACTATTATGGGTGTATCACATGGGTTGTACTCAAGTAAGTGTCACATTTACTTCTATGGTAATACCTACGAACTCATGTTTCTTTTTCATAGACTTAAATTATGTTTTTCTAAAGAAAATGTCAGTTTGTGCTTTCTGCCACCACCATATCATTCGCCTTCAGCTACTCATATAAGGAAGGGTCCATCTCAGTTTCGTTCTCCCAAGTAGCTTGTCTCGTCAACATTGCACTTTGTTCGATTGTTTTGTTTCCATTCTTTTTCCAGCAACATGAACTATTCTAGATTTTTTTTTAGAATCACTAGGGTGGGCGGCAAGCCTTAGGTACAGATTCATGAGCACGCAAGTACGTGAGGAGAGGAAGCACCGCCACGAGGAGACTCTGTCCTTATCAGTTATCACATTGCTTAAACAAGCGGTGTGACCACAAATCTAAGTAAGATGCAATAAGTTTAAGAGTAAGCGAGGAGTGTAAATCTTTAGCCTTGAATTGCGTTCCTAGCGTCCCAAATTCTCCAGAGAATGGCAAGGAGAATAAAAGGCTGTTGGGTAATCCAAACTTGTCCTACCTAGCTGAGTCCGGTTAGGATAGTATAGCAGTGTCCGTTGATTGATTCAAGAAAGCGTCCGTGTACGAGTTAGCTAGCTATACTAGTACATGTATGTGTCTTAGTAGTTTTCGTAAAACTTGTCAAGGTTGAGTCGGTTTGAGTCATGGCTGGTACATATATATATACAACCTAGGGCATACATTGTGATCACGAGGCACGACACGTGCCTCTGGCCAACTTAGAGTTGCTGCGTTTGTGTGCGTGTGTTCTGGTCCCGGTGTTTGTGTCAGTGCCGGCGAGATATCGAGTGCTACAACTAGTTCATACACGTCGAGGTGAGGTGCACGTACATGACCCGTCGAGCTACAGTGTGATTGCGTGTTCAATCCTTGGGGAAAAGCCAACAATTGGTATCAGAGCAATGTTCGAGGATTGAAGCCACGCTTGCCCTGGGGTGGCGACCCTGCTAGCGCCTCGGGGCGGGCAATATAGTCGCCGGTGTAGCGACAAGGAAGAGCGGGCGATACAGTCGATGGTGTAGCGACAACGAGAAGCGAGTGATATGGTTGACGGGTGGTGCAGGGACGTGAAGGATCAAGCGGTAGTCTTTCGGCGGAGCGACGGCGAAAAGGTGGCGAGGACACTGTCGTAAGCGAGGTGACGGGTGATGGTCGCTCTGCGGAACAACCTGGAGGAGGGTGATAGGGCTGTCGTCAACAAGGCGTTGGTGATCCTTGATGGTTATGGAGGTGCGGAAGTTGCGACACCGTGGAAATCATCGAGATCATCGTTCGGGGGAGCTAGGAAGAGGCGACAAAGTTGCGAGCTGTCATCAAGGTGTCCACACGAGTTCTTCTAAGGTGCGTCCAAGAGCTCAGGTGTGTGAGTCTTCTGCTGCAGTTGAGATGTGTCACTGGCAGAGGAGAATTGAAAGGTTGAGCAGATGGGAAAAGGAAATTGTGTCTTGTGTTTCCGTTCGTGATCAAGGAGTTCCGACAAGTTCATATACGGTGAAGTTGAGTTGCGCGTATATGGCGAGATGTGATGCCGTCGGACAAGGAGTGTTGTTTGGTAAGTTGTGTCACCCAACGACAGTGAGAAAGCGAAGATGTGGCGGGTGAAAAGATGTGTCTCCTCGTGCACAAGCAACCGACGAGAAGACGAAGGCCAGCGTGGAGATGAATGTGCACCGGTTAAGTTGAGTTCGTGCATGAGAGGCTATGTGTTTAGTCTGCATGTCGCACGTTAAAATGTGGCTGCTTGGACTGGTAATCGAGGTGATGTGTTGGTTCCGAGCCTACGAGTCGAAAGTTTGTATTACGGGGTCAATGTTGGGTACTCCAAACTTGTCCTATCTAGCTGAGTCCGGTTAGGATAGTATAGCTGTGTCGGTTGATTGATTCAGGAAAGCGTCCGTGTACGAGTTAGCTAGCTATACTAGTACATGTACGTGCCTTAGTAGTTTTCGTAAAACTTGTCAAGGTTGAGTCGGTTTGAGTCATGGCTGGTACGTGTATATATGTACAGCCTAGGGCGTACATTGTGATCACGAGGCACGACACGTGTCTCTGGCCAACTTAGAGTTGGTGCGTTCGTGTGCGTGTGTTCTGGTCCCGGTGTTTGTGTCAGCGCCGACGAGATATCACGTGCTACAACTAGTTCGTACACGTCGAGGTGAGTTGCGCGTACATGACCCGTCGAGCTGCAGTGTGATCGTATGTTCGATCCTTGGAAAAAGCTAACAATTGGTATCAGAGCAATGTTCGAGGATTGAAGCCACGGTTGCCCCGGGGTGGCGACCCTGCTAGCACATCGGGGCGGGCAATACAGTCGCCGGTGTAGCGACGAGGAAGAGCGGGCGATACAGTCGATGGTGTAGCAACAACGAGGAGCGGGTGATATGGTTGTTGGGTGGTGCAGCGACGTGGAGGATCAGGCGATAGTCTTTCGGCGGAGCGACGGTGAGAAGGTCGCGAAGACACTATCGTAAGCGAGGTGACGGGTGATGGTCGTTCTGCGGAACAACCTGGAGGAGGGCGACAGGGCTGTCGCCGACAAGGCGTTGGTGAACATTGATGGTTATGGAGGTGCGGAAGTTGCGACACCATGGAAATCATCGAGATCATCGTTCGGGGGAGCGAGGAAGATGCGACAAAGTTGCGAGCTGTCGTCAAGGTGTGCAGACGAGTTCTTCTAAGATGTGTCCAAGAGCTCAGGTGTGTGAGTCTTCTGCTGCAGTTGAGATGTGTCACTGGCAGAGGAGAATTGAGAGATTGAGCAGATGGAAAAAGGAAATTGTGTCTTGTGTTTTCGTTCATGATCAATGAGTTCCGACAAGTTCATATACGGTGAAGTTGAGTTGCGCGTATATGGCGAGATGTGCTGCCATCGGACAGGGAGTGTCGTTTGGTAAGTTGTGTCACCCAACGACAGCGAGAAAGTGAAGATGTGACAGGTGAAAAGATGTGTCTCCTCGTGCACAAGCAACCGGCGAGAAGACGAAGGCCGGCGTGTAGATGAATGTGCACCGGTTAAGTTGAGTTCCTACATGAGAGGCTATGTGTTTAGTCTGCATGTAACATGCTAAGATGTGGCGGCATGGACTGGTAATCTAGGTGATGTGTTGGTTCCGAGTCTATGAGTCAAAAGTTTGTATTAGGGGGTCAATGTTGGGTAATCCAAACTTGTCCTATCTAGCTGAGTCCAGTTAGGATAGTATAGCTGTGTCGGTTGATTGATTCAGGAAAGCGTCCGTGTACGAGTTAGCTAGCTATACTAGTACATGTACGTGTCTTAGTAGTTTTCATAAAACTTGTCAAGGTTGAGTCGGTTTGAGTCATGGCTGGTACGTGTATATATGTACAGCCTAGGGCGTACATTGTGATCACGAGGCACGACACGTGCCTCTGGCCAACTTAGAGTTGCCGCGTTCGTGTGCGTGTGTTCTGGTCCCGGTGTTTGTGTCAGCGCCGGCGAGATATCGAGTGCTACAACTAGTTCGTAGATGTCGAGGTGAGTTGTGCGTACACGACCCGTCGAGCTGCAGTGTGATCGTGTGTTCGATCCTTGAAAAATGCCAACAATTGGTATCAGAGCAATGTTCGAGGATTGAAGCCACGCTTGCCCCGGGGTGGCAACCCTGCTACCGCCTCGGGGCGGGCAATACAGTCACCGGTGTACCGACGAGGAAGAGTAGACGATACAGTCGATTGTGTAGCGACAACGAGGAGCGGGTGATATGGTCGTTGGGTGGTGCAGCGACGTGGAGGATCAGACGGTAGTCTTTCAGCGGAGCGACGACGAGAAGGTGGCGAGGACACTGTCGTAAGCGAGGTGACGGGTGATGGTCGCTCTGCGGAACAACCTGGAGGAGGGCGACAGGGCTGTCGTCGACAAGGCGTTGGTGATCGTTGATGGTTATGGAGGTGCGGAAGTTGTGACACCATGGAAATCATCGATATCATCGTTCGGGGGAGCGAGGAAGAGGCGACAAAGTTGCGAGCTGTCGTCAAGGTGCGCACACGAGTTCTTCTAAGGTGCGTCCATGAGCTCAGGTGTGTGAGTCTTCTGCTGAAATTGAGATGTGTCACTGGCAGAGGAGAATAGAGAGATTGAGCAGATGGAAAAAGGAAATTGTGTCTTGTGTTTTCGTTCGTGATCAAGGAGTTCCAACGAGTTTATATACGGTGAAGTTGGGTTGCGCGTATATGGCGAGATGTGATGCCGTCGGACAGGGAGTGTCGTTTGATAAGTTGTGTCATCCAACAACAGCGAGAAAGTGAAGATGTGGCGGGTGAAAAGATGTGTCTCCTCGTGCACAAGGAGTCGACAAGAAGACGAAGGCCGGCGTGAAGATGAATGTGCACCGGTTAAGTTGAGTTCCTGCATGAGAGACTATGTGTTTACTCTGCATGTAGCACGCTAAGATGTGGCGGCGTGGACTGGTAATTCAGGTGATGTGTTGGTTTCGAGTCTACGAGTCGAAAGTTTGTATTAGGGGGTCAATGTTGGGTAATCCAAACTTGTCCTTTCTAGCTGAGTCCGGTTAGGACAATATAACTGTGTCGATTGATTGATTCAGGAAAACGTCCGTGTACGAGTTAGCTAGCTATACTAGTACATACATGTATGTGTCTTAGTAGTTTTCGTAAAACTTGTCAAGGTTGATGATCGTGTGTTGGATCCATGGAAAAAGCCAACAAAGGCCATGCATCATCGTTGAGTCTCGGTGGTGGTGTTGCATCCCAAATAGAGGCTGTGGTGGTGGAGTGGAGACAGAAGCCTAGCCTTTGCCACATCCTGTCAGCTAGAGGATGTACTAGTGGAGTCGTGGCAGAAGCCTAGCCTTTGCCAAATCCTGTCAGCGAGAGGACAAGTGATGAAGTGGTGATCCATGTCTTTTCTCATGAGAGGACCTAGGGCAGTCCATATTATGAGTAATGGATTTATGCGCCAAATTTGCTTTTGTGTTTAGTCTGAGAAGCCAAGCGAAGACCTCGATCTTATTTGACACCTTGGACTGCCAAATAAATTGTGCGCGTCTGTCTTCATCTTCTTTTGTTAACAGCTCGTAGGCCCTCTTTGTCGTGGAAGCATAGCCCCCATTGAGGAAGCGAGAGTCTGGTTCATCTGTGAGCCTAAGATCCTGCGGCAAGAGACAAAAGAGAAGCCAGTTCTAAGGATGCAACATTTGTTAGGTAATTATGCAGGTTGAATTTCAGACCAAAACGCATAATATTTGCCAAACTATTCTAGATTTACCATGGTGATGAAGTATTGTTCATCACCTCAGCATGGGCCGCATCAGGACAACCTAGCTTCCTAGGCCGGACCAACAACCGAGGCTGAATGACAAATTAGTCCATTTTTCCGCGAGGCCAACAAGGCAACAACCGATCATGGCGTTGGCTCGACAACCGGAACCTACCATGAGCAAGGTCGCCTGCATCCAGTTCATCCGCGGGGATCAGTTCGCCGCCTGTCCCCCCTTCTCCATCTCACTTGTGCTCGTGCTCGCCGGTGATATCTTCATCATGCAACGCTTCTCTCAGGCTCCATCAATTTCCATGGAGAATTATTATTTTTTTCTTAAAAATGATCGTACAAATTGATACTGATCCAAAGATCCACGAACTAATCCTGACGTCCTTGAACATGACAATTAAAGTGGGTACACCAATTAATGAACCGATTATGGACTGATTAATTTTAATTAACCATCATGCCCTCCTAGATGAAGGGGTATGTTTTAATCTCAGCCCTTGATTTAGTTAAGGAGGTGTACTGAAGCAGACCTAGCTGAAATATAGTTAGATAAAGATTGATAGAAAATACTTTCAGTTTGAGCTAGCAACGATGCTGACTCTGCCAGTAAGTTGCAGTTGAACATTTTTTTTTCGAAAAGGGGGGTCTCCCCGGCCTCAGCATCAAAACGATGCATACGGCCATCTTATTAAACAAAAAAAGGCAAAAGTGCCAACAAGGTTCCACAGTCTCCAGCTAAACAAAAAGGAAAAAGAGGAATGCAGCTCACACAGAGCTACAGACGACTAGATATACAAACTAGCCCAAAAAAGATGCCACAACCGGCTGGCTAACAATAGATAGGAAAGCTAATTGTCTATCCTATTACATGACAGCCATCCAAACCGGTTGAAGATATCCCGAGCGACCATCTTCCAACGGACAGATCCAGTAACCAAATGCTCCCTGGCCTCCATCGGAGTGAGTAGCGACCACGAATGGATCAGTGCCGTAGCTCGGAAATAACCTGCAAAAAATGAATCCGTGATGTTCTGTTAAAAACCAAATCATTTCTGCAATTCCAGATAGTCCATAACAAAGCGCATACTCCAACCCGAATATGTCTTGCGAGAACAGACTCAACCCCATTAAGCCATGTCCCAAATAAAGCATTGACAGAAGTCGGTGGAGTAAGATTAAAAGCAATATGGATCGTCCGCCAAAGAACTCTAGCCAACGGGCAATTAAAGAATAAATGCTTAATCGTCTCATCCCGATCACAGAAACTACACCTAGTAGGTCCTGTCCAATTGCGTTTAATCAAGTTGTCCTTTGTTAAAATAACTTGTTTATGGACAAACCACATAAACACTTTTATTTTCAAAGGCACCTTGACAGCCCAAACAAACTTGGAAGTTGGAATAGCAGTCGAATTAATAACATCAATATACATTGATTTAACTGTAAATGCTCCAGAACTAGTCAACTTCCAACGCAACATATCGGGTTGGTGAGAAAGTTGAACCTCCATCAGTCTCCTAACTAGATGTAGCCATTCTTCCCAACGATTGCCCGCTAGCGACCGTCTAAACTGAATATTAAGGGGAATAGATTGGAATACCGTTGCCACGAATACCTCACGTCGTTGAGCAATCCGATATAAAGACGGATATTGAATGGCTAAAGGTGATTCACCAAGCCAAGTATCCTCCCAGAAGCGGGTACTTGTACCGTTTCCAATAACAAATCTCGTCCTAATGAACATAGATTGTTTGACTTTCATTAGTCCTTTCCAGAAGGGCGAGTCAGTTGGCCTGACTGCGACCTGGGACAATGTTTTAGTTTGGAGGTACTTGTTACGGAGGATCTGCGCCCACATGGCCTCAGTCCCGGAGGACAGCTTCCACAACCACTTACTCAGAAGACATATGTTCTTGACTTCAAGATTTTCAATACCAAGACCCCCTTGGTCTTTCGGTCTACAGATGATGTCCCATTTAGCAAGCCGGTATTTTCTTTTAAGTTCATCACCCTGCCAAAAGAAGCGCGACCGATAGAAGACCAGTCGTTTCCTAACACCAACTGGGACCTCAAAGAAAGATAAGAGAAACATAGGCATACTCGTGAGCACCGAATTAATCAATATCAACCGGCCTCCGTATGACATGAGCTTACCCTTCCAACAACTCAGTTTTTTCTCAAATCGATCCTCGATGCACTTCCATTCTCTGTTTGTTAGCCTACGATGATGAATCGGGATTCCAAGATAAGAGAGGGGTAAACTCCCCAACTCGCACCCAAACAACTGCCTATAAGACTCCTGGTCGTCTTTGGCTCTACCAAAGCAGAACAATTCGCTCTTATGGAAGTTAATCATTAACCCGGTCAATTGTTCAAACAGACATAACACAAGCTTCATATTTCTCGCCTTGGCCAACTCATGCTCCATAAAGATGATTGTATCATCGGCGTACTGAAGGATGGAAACACCTCCCTCCACAAGATGAGGAACCAACCCACACACTTGACCATTTTCCTTAGCTCGGCCTATCAAAATTGCTAACATATCCACCACAATGTTAAACAAGATAGGGGACATCGGATCTCCTTGTCTTAGGCCTTTGTGTGTCTGGAAATAATGACCTATGTCGTCATTCACTTTAATTCCCACACTCCCTTTTTGCGTAAATGATTCGACCTGTCGGCGCCAGGCTTCATCAAAACCTTTCATACGCAGTGCCTGTTGGAGGAATGGCCACTTAACTTTATCGTACGCTTTTTCGAAATCCACCTTAAAAATTACTCCATCTAATTTTTTGGAATGGATTTCATGGAGCGTTTCATGAAGGACAACCACCCCTTCAAGGATGTTCCTGCCCGGCATGAAAGCAGTTTGTGATTGCTGCACCACAGATTGCGCAATCTGTGTGAGCCTATTAGTTCCGACCTTGGTGAAGATTTTGAAACTAACATTGAGGAGGCAGATCGGCCTAAACTTCTCAATCCTCGCAGCATCCGTTTTCTTCGGAAGCAATGTGATAGTTCCAAAATTCAGGTGAGATAATTGAAGATGTCCAGAGAATAGATCATGAAACATAGGTAGTAAATCCCCCTTAATAATGTGCCAGCACTTTTTATAGAACTCAGCCGGGAACCCATCCGGACCGGGAGCCTTATTGTTTTTCATTTGTGCAATAGCATCAAACACCTCCTTTTCTGAGAACGGGGCAACCAGGATATCATTATCAGCAGCAGTCAATTGAGGCACGTCCTCAACCCTGGACTCATCGAGGGACACACAATTGGCCTCCGGCGGTCCAAATAGCTGTCTATAGTATTCGGTAATATAGGTTTTGAGATTATCCTGCCCTAAAATAGTACCCTCATCCTGCTCTAGCTGAAAGATCCGCTTCTTTCTGTGTTTACCATTAGCAATGAGGTGGAAAAATTGAGTATTCGCGTCCCCTTGGACTACTTTGCGGACCTTGGCACGCAAAGCCCACTTCAATTCTTCTTCGCGGAGAAGTTCTTTCAGCCTCTTCTCCGCCTCATTTTTAACTTGGAGCTCGGTGGGCAGGAACAACGCGGATTCAGCTTTGACGTCCAATGCCTGTACAAGAGAGAGGAGCCTATCCTTCTCAATCTTATACACCCCACTTAGATGCTTAGCCCAACCCCGTAAGAAACTTCTCAAATGCCTAATTTTATTCTGCCAGCGCTCGACCGCCGTCCTTCCTCCAACACCCTTAGCCCACTCCCTGGCTATGATGTCTAAGAATCCCTCGCGTTCGAACCAGGCCATCTCAAAAGAGAAGGTGTTTTTGTTTCCTGTATGGTTCGGCTCCCCTGAGTCCACGAACAAAGGTGTGTGATCGGAGATTCCCCGCGTGAGAGTTTGCACCGTAACAAGAGGGAACTTCTGTTCCCACTCCACGCTGGCGAGAACCCGATCAAGCTTTTCATATGTCGGGTTTGGCATAGCATTAGCCCAGGTAAACTGTCTACCAGTGAGCTCTATCTCCCTTAGATCTAAGCTTTCAATAATAGTATTGAACATGAACGACCACCTGCCGTCGAAGTTATCATTGTTTTTCTCCTCTCTCCTTCTAATGATATTGAAATCACCCCCGACCAAAATCGGAAGCTGTTCGGGCCCACATATCCGAACAAGATCCGCCAGAAACTCCGGTTTAAGCTCGGGTTGGGCGGCACCATAGACCGCTACCAAAGCCCAGTTGAACCCATCAACTTTAGACCTAACTCGAAACTTTACCGCAAAGTCACCCATTACTACACTCCGGACTTCAAGGGAGTCACATCTCACACCCAGTAAGATGCCCCCCGATCTACCTCGTGGCGGGAGGCAATGCCAATCGAAATCAAGACCACCCACAAGAGAGGAAAGAAACTGCGGCGCAAAATTATCTCGCCCGGTTTCCGACAGAGCAACGAAATCTAATCGATGTTCCAGAGAAGCTTCAGCAAGAAACCTTCTTTTAGCCAAGTCTTTCAGACCTCTGCTATTCCAAAAGATTCCTTTCATAGTTCATCATGGAATTTTTTAGCAGTCCGAATCCTGGCACTCCTACGAACAGCAGAGTCGGGATAAATCTTTCGCTTCCACTTACACCTTGGCTTAGTGTGCTCCGTCACCCGGTCCTCATAACCGGACTGAACGGTCCTGATATCTACATCCTCTAAGGGCACATCCTCGCCCTCCGACTCCTGATTAGAAGGTACTAGGTCCGCACATAGATTATTTAGCACTCTAACCCCTAACGCATCAATTTCCTCATCATTCATGGGCTTGACCGCAGCAAGATAACGAATAGTCTCTAAGGCCCGCTCCGCCTCTAAATCTAACATATCATTCACCGAATTGGAGGTTTCAATATCATTAGCGCCTAGTGAAACTCCTAATTGGTTTGCATTATTAACAATCTCCTCAGGAGCAAAATGCAATAAAGAATTAGATATGTTAACGGACATACCAGTAGATATCGCAGCATCGTGAAGCTTGGCCGCCCTCATAGCGCACCGCTGCTGCATATCGTCCACCTCCGGAAGGTCCAGAACGCGAGCACTGATCCGTCTCCCCATCGAGACCGGGTCTGGGATACCGCCGAAGGCAACAACCTCCACTCGAGAATGAGGGAGCTGCGGGCTCCCGATGCCCTCAGACAAGTGCCCGGCGGGTATGGCAAGAGGCGGGATAGCTGGGGCCACCTGCCCACTCCCTCCTCCTGCCCCGCCTACCGGCTCAGAGCGGAGCGTCGAAGTCGCCGAGGAAGCGGTCCTCCTGACCGCAGACGATGAAGGGAAGTCTAGGGCCACCTGCCCCAGCCCCTCCTCCCCCGGCGTCCCGGTGGATACTGGCGCCACAGCCAGGGCCTGAGGAGGGAGAGCCGAAGCCACCTGCCTCGGACTCCCGCTCCTATCGCTGGCGACCCCCGACTTGGCCGGTGACACCGGCGTCTGTATAGGTAGGGGAGAGGACAAGGCCACCTGCCTTGACCCCCGTCCCGTGAGGCCCACCTTGGTCATAGATGACAATGCCGGAGCCACCTCAACCGGCACAGCAAGGGAACTAGGAGCGACCTCCGGCTCTACATCCCGAACTGCAGTCCCCACAAAGTCCAAAGAAGGAAGCGTGTGCTCAAACTCATCATCAGTCTCTACCCTATCGCTCCACAGCTTGGGAGGCGCAGAAGCAGGCTCAAAGGACCCAAAACGTAGTGTCGTCGTGGGCACCGAAGGCGGAGTTGAGCCAGCTCCGGTCCCCTCCCCAGGCAACTGAGCATCTGTACGAGGTCCGGTCGACCCCTCTCGAGCAGACTCGTCTGGCGCCCCCGTGGCCCCTGCACCACCATCACTCTCGTGCATATCAACACCATCCCCAGCCACCTCGTCAGCAAACATCTCAACGTCCTCAAACTCTATGTCGAGCGGGAATACCTCTCCCCTATATGTCCAGTGAACGACATCAGGCACGAAGTCAACATTCAGAACACTCACCAATATCCGAGCCACTCCATGAGCCCTAGTGAAGGCCATATCCACTCTCTCCGTCTTTCCAACCATGATACCCATACTGGCTACAACTCGAACGTCCTGCAGAGGCTTAGATGGAGCCCCAGAGAACCGCAACCAGATCTGCGTAAGCGGCTTGCCTTTAGGCTCCACCTTCGTCCACTCGTGAAACTCCAAAATACACGTAGTACCTGGAACTCTACACAAGCCAAAACTCATCAATTTCTGTAAATCCTCCACAGAAGGGAAATCCACCTTAAAGACATTCGCTTCGAGTCTGACCAGCTCCCACTGAAAGTCCCCCGGTGCCAACTCCTGAAGCCTCTGGATGATCTGAGCCTCAGTCACCTCGCCCTGAGTTGCTTTCACAATCCCGGTAGTTAGGGACTGTGTATCCTCGGGAATCTCCCTCGCGGCCGGGGACTCGAAGAACAATAACTCCGCACAGTACAACCCATACATAGTCAGAGATGGAGCCTGGTCACGCACTAACGGGCAATCTCCCGAATCATGTGCAAGCTTGCCACACGAGTCACACAGCTCTGCGACGCACTCTGCAATAAAATGGCCCTTCTCACCACACTGGTAACACAGCATCCTTTCCTTCTTGCGCGCCCACTTGGCCGCCCTCTCGGAGTCAGACCTGTCTGATGTTTCACCTACATCCCCAGGCACCGGAACATCAACCTTGGCCAGTGCCGTTACCACCTCTATAGCCTGAGTAGTAATATCCGTAGACTGAGCAGTATTTGTCTCAACCGCAGTAGCCCCATGGTCAACAGCAACCGGAGGCGGAGGTTGCCGACAAAACCTACCACGGCCCCCACCCCGACCACCCCGACGTCCACAGAATCCACCTCTCTGGCGGGGATCCGGGCCGGATGCCCCCTCGACAAAGCCACCAGGAGGCCCGAGGAAAGGTCTCTCAGTAGACCCGTCACTCTGCCACGTATAGCCTCGGCCTCCACCGGTAGACGAGGAACCGCGGTGCTGTCCGTCTCCATACGCATCAACACCATCATCACCCCACTGACCTCGGGGTGCCTCAAAAGACTCTCGAGCTGTAAACTCCTTCCTAGGCTGCGAAGACCCTGACCGATACTAAGCCGGCCTCGCGACATAGTGCGGCGGCGGAGCAGCCCGAGGCGGAGCACCACCCGGGGCCTGCACCACAGTGCTAGGACCAGACCTGCCGCCACGACCCATGGCAGTGGCCACCGGAGGCGACGGCCTCGGAGGTCGCGGCCCTACTGGGGCTCCTCTTCCCGCGGGTATGCCCGGCGGCCTGGCCGGCGTTGGCCCCGGAGGTCGGGGACCAGCAGGTCTTCCACTGCCAGTAGTTAACACCGGCGGCCCGGCCGTCGCAGGCACGGGCGGCTGCGTCCCGTGGTTGGCGCCAGTCCGTCCCGAGAGGGTAGGAGCGCCTCGCCCGGCGCCGGGAGCAACAAGCCCAGCACCGGCTGCGCCACGCCCTGCACCGGGGGCCCCTCGCCCAGCACTTCCAGGCGGCGGCGGCGGCACGACTGCCCCAGCCCTGCCCGCAACCGCATGGGGCTTCGCTGCTGGCGGCCCACCCGAGCCTTGACCAGCCATCGCGCGCAGCGGGGGAATCTGGCGAGCGCGGCCAGCACCGCACGGTGGTAGGATAGGTGTCCCGCGCCGACGAACCCTAGGCGCAGATGCAGAAACACACGCGAAGGAAGAGTCGATCACGTCCGTGCATGCAGCGCTAGCAGCAATGCATGTGGCGCTCGAGATGGTCTGGGCCTCATACCCAGCCATCTCCGGCCCACTTAGCAAGGCGTCATCGCTTGGTAAATCAGGCCCAAACCGGCCCAGTAGCTCGTTCAAGCGCTCGCTGCGAGCCTCCCGGATCCCGCTCGGCTTCCGCGACGTCACCACAGCCGCCGCCGCCGGCAGTGATCCGGCTCTCGACCGGCGATATGCCCTACTCTTCTCGACCACCGTCCACGAATACGGATGAATTAAATCGAAAAGCGTGAGGTTTGGAAGGCGTACCTTAGGTATGGGGCCCTTCCATGGCCGGACCGCCGTCGCCGCCGTTCTCCGGTGAACTACACGGCGCACCATCTCGTTCCTCTCGTCCGGATGTAACCCGATCCGTGCCGGATCCTCCACCGGCAAAACCGAGTCTACGGTTGTGGCTACATCATCCTCGGAGTAACCTGCATGAAATAGATCGAAAATCAAATCTGACGGAGTAGGCGACGTCGGTGAACCTCCTGGATCCTCTCCGTCCCCGTCGGCATCCTCGTCGTCTGAATCAAGTAAAGCCCAGAAATGGCCGCCTACGCCTGCCCGTTCTGCCGCCGCGGGGCGGCGCGCCTCGGTGGTCGCCCCCACCGTCGCCCGGGGGTCGCCCTCATGCCTCTCTCAACGTGGCTCAACGTCATCGCATAACCACATGGCCTCTCTGAGTACAAATACTTGTCTCAGTTGCAGTTGAACATGACAATTTATAACTTTCCTTCCTTTTTGAACGCTGCGATTTTCCTTCGTACCACTTCAATACTCTAGTGTGCACAGAGTCTGACACCTGGTGTTTCCACTTTCCTGCATTAAAGTTGGCTACCAATTGCCCTTTTTTTTACCTACCAACTCAAATTAACCTCTACATATTGATCTCTCTCTCGGCCCAAAAGTCATTGCCTTTCCTACTCCCTGCCTCTGTCGTTACTCTTGCAATCTTAAGTTTGGTTGGGTTAACTTGTTCGCAACAAAATTAAGCTATTCATCTCACGACTCTAGTGCACATTTTGGTTTGTGTGGATGAGAAAGCCAGGCAGGCGCCCGCTGCCTCGAAATGAGCGGCATCAGGAAAATGCCAACACGCTGGTTTCTTCTACCTCGGATGCCACCTTTCCAGAGTCCACCGTTCAACATTCACTGGATTGGTTCTGGTCTCACTCACCGTAACACCATGCACGGATGTTCAGATGTGTTGTGCTCGCGTTTGCTCATCCACATATGTTTCGATAGGAACTTCACGAGCAGCCGTACACCAAAAGAAGCACCATATATATGTCTATATATATAGTGTCAGCAATAATGTGGCAGCGCCGGACACCTCTATTACACTGGAACTAAACTGAAGTATCAGATGTGGAAAAATAACTGAAAACGATGGAAAAGAATTATATGAGACCAAGTCTCACGGGCTATCATGTGAGACTCATCCTGATAGATGACACGTGGCGTTTACAAATCACAAAGCATCTA
>NC_041388.1:610764644-610772527 GCF_002162155.2 Triticum dicoccoides | reverse complement strand
ACGTGTCATCCATCAGGGTGGGTCTCATCTGCTAGTCCGTGAGACCTGGTCTCATATATTTTTTTTCCGAAAATGATGCTTTCGTGCTGCCCTTGTGCAAACTTTGTGTTGCCTACTTGCCTCTATGTTTTCTGCTCGCTATTTTGCTTTGCGGGGCTAAATCATGAAATCTTGTCACATTCACCATGATCACTCACATATCTCTTTCAACTTAGGCGAGCTTTCTTAAGTGTCTTTGTTCACGTGCAATTTACTTTGAAGTAAAGAAAACTTTGTCATCAACTTATTTTTGCAACTATCACTCACTTAAAAGCTAACGGTGGTGGATTCTATGCCCAAGTGGGGATTTCATGCTGAACTATTGATGGATTGGAACTTGACGAATGGAGGCCAAAATGCATGGTGACTGTTTCAATTTGCCTTTATGTTTTGAGCAATTTTAACATGCTCCCTCTTATCCTCTCTTTTCACATGGGAGATAAGAAGATAAGAGTCAATCGAACTCACTACTTAATGCAATCAACGATTAAGATCTATTTTATACTCTTAACTCTCATGTCTCTCATGTGAAAAGGGAAGATAAGGAGCATGTTAAGAAAACCTCTTTCTTTGTAAAGTCGGCGATGAGGTCGAGTGGTCGGTGACATATGAGATCGTAACGTATAACCTTTAAAATATAGCAGTACGATAGAAAATTGGATTGCTGAGTAATATTGATTTTGTTTTGGACCTATTAATAGTTTTTATACGTGCAAGGCAGGTGATGGGTTCACTTACTGCTGGTAAGGTCAAGGACCTGACATCTAAGACTCACCTGGGATTCTACACCACCATTGGTAGGTCCCTGGACCACAGACGCACTCAGATGCGCACCTCGGGAAACCCACTCGGACGCACCGATGGCATTCAGACGTCTTCCCTCCAGTCCGCCCGGCCACCGCCACTCGGATAAAGGAGGCATAGGGATGACGTGTGAGCTGCAATGGTCAAGTAGTCTTAAATCAGACTTCAAGTATAGATATGATTGTCGTTATCAGAAACTGCGGTAGTCATGGCTGCCTTAATTTGTAACTGTCGTAGTTATAACCTTTAATCCCCTTGCAACAGCAGACATGCATCCTATCGTATGCGTACATGTATTTTAGAGCTCCAGTGTACAAGTTGTTTATATGCCGGGTTGAATGAGTGGTACTGTTATTATTATATTCATAGGTGTTTGCTTTCACTCTATTAACCACGCAACCGTAGACTAAAATCATTTTCCAGACATATTGTAGCATTTATTTATATTCAGGAAGCAAAGCTTATGTGTTCCACGCAATAAGTAAAAGAAAACAGGAAGAAACATCTATATTAATATGTTTCAATCGCGGGCTCTAGATTCAAAAAAAAACTAAGCTCAAGAAAATCATTGTAAAATAAAGCTCAAGTAATAACTTTAATATGACATATCCAATTTATATAATTCATAAATAAAAGGCTGGCAAGTTTGATGGTCTGATGTTCCGTCTTCTATCTGATTTTCCAACTATCTCTTTTTTCATTCCGTACTGTGCTTTTAGTTTACGCGAAAAATTTAGAAGAGACCAGTTCCTAGTAATTCTTCTCTTGTCTTGTTTGAAAAACAGAAATGCAGTACGAAACTCATATTTGCTTATAAAATAAATGAAGCTTGTTGATCTTCAGGTAACAACAACGCTATCAAAACTCCTAACAGCATGCTGGGGTCTCGGATGAAGATCAGATCTCCCTAGCAAGCCGGTGTTGCCAAGGAAGCGTTGGATCTCCATCCCAGCCCCTGAGAACTAAGATGCGCCCTGGTGATCCAACCACACGAGTGATGCTAATGGGTACATTTCTTGGCAGATTTTCACAAGCAGGTGCTGCAAGGACTAGAGAAGAGCCCTAGAAAAACAACATGTTTCAATACATTTTCCTGAGACGCACGTTCCTAGCTTGCCCCTCACACATGAATAATCTCATTTATTAAGTACTTCAAAGTCACTACCTACGTCTGGACTAGACATGAAAACAGAGCGTTGTTGTTGTTATAATAATAGAAGTATTGTTCTTGCTGTTTTTGTGGCGTGTGGAAGAGGAGTGGAGCAACAAGGCAGCAGAGGGATGCAGTAAAATGGAGGGTGTCAGATACTCTTGAACAAATAGAAGGGAGCTTCGTATATATGAGGGTACGCTACACATAGCAAATAAAAATCGATGGTGCAATTGACGCACACAACATTTACTCCTTCAGAGTACACGACCGTGAATGACTTCGTACAAGACACTGAATTGCTCTCGGAGAAGCCGACTGGCCCACCAAAGGCCAATTTGTTTCTTGTTCCTACACACATTCACCTCGTGAGCACGTGCTTCTCACTTGTTGCATCTCTTTGAGTCTCGTTATATACACCAGTACACAGTGATGCTAGTAAGTCTTGGCCCGATACACACTTTCAAACTATCAAATTGATGGGCACTAGTCCACTTGGCTTTTAGTCACTGCCCGTTTCCTAAAAAATTATGTTGAAACCATCACCAAACAGTCACAATAGGTGACATACCCATTCCCAGCCAAAACACACAGGTGCTTGTCTGGGAATGAGCGGCACCGGGAAAGTCAATGTCAGCATAATTGGGAAAAAATGGTTATTCTTGAGAGGGGACTGAGCTACCGGTTCCTACCCTTGATCTTGTCATGGTTTTTATAGCGAAACAGGCCTGTAGGTGTTTGACTTGGGTTTGTGAATGCCGGTGACATGAACTTTGTCATGGGATGGATTGTAGAGATTTGTCTTGTCATTGACGACAACCATTGGAAGTTGGAAGATGGAGAACCTGTGCCAACAACTTCGACTGATATATTTGGCTTGAAACAGAACGGCGGCTACGACAGAGGCTCGGTTTGAATGCGCGCGTTATCTTTCTTCTTCATGTGATCTCCATCTTCCTCTGTATTTCGAGTTGTACTCTGAACTAGTGTTGAATAGAGTAAATTAGTGGTTGAATTCTAACATTTGGTATCCAGACCATAGATCTTCCACAAATACTACCAGGAACCTCCAAATTCACAGCCGAATTCTCCTCCCACCACCCCAGAGGACGAGACTCCGTTGATGAAGGCGATGCGGAAGTTCTGACCGATCTAACTAGTTTACACCTGGAGTTGGCTGCATACATGGCACTAGCGAAGAAGAAGACGGCCGCGTAGATTTTCTCTCGGATTAGCTCTACCTCACTTCTGCACCACAACGCCCGCGCCCCTGCAGCAGCATCGTCTGCTTCAGCAGCGACGAGCATGATCACGTCTCTGCGTCACACCGCCTCCACCACCTGTTGGGCCACAACCTTCATGTGTGCGGCGAGACCCACACTAGTCCCCCGCAGTAGCACAGTTCGTCTCTACATGACCCATATTTGGAAATTGGAATCACCTGTATGGCTTAGTGCGGGAAAGCCATTACAGCTAAATGCAATGGACTCTTCACAGTGATTGAAGCATATTTTGTCCTGATAGGCAAGGAACTTACCCAAAAAGGCTTTGTACCACTTTATATATAAAGCCACAACCAACATACAAAATGCATACAACCCGTCACCACACACACACCCAAGGCAGATATAAGGGAGTTGACGAACAGCAACACTACCCCAAACACCCCAAAGCAAACACCAAGTGGACAGATAGAGTATAGCTAGGAATCTAAGGAGCTCTCAACCGTGAACATGTTACTGCAAGGAGACGAAGCCTAAACTCGACGGACCAGAAACTCCAAAGCAGTGCCTGAAAGAAACGACATCGGAGTGCCACCACTATCCGATCTACTGAATTGAGGTTTTCATTCGAAGTAACACTAAGGACGCAGGGCCACCGTGACGGTGCCTTCAATAAGGGAACGGCGCATGGATGACGCTGTCGTCGGTCTCGCCAGAGCCAAACGAGGCTTTCACCTTGGCCACCACCCTCCGCCTCCGCCCGGCATACGACCCGACACGAGAGCGTCTGGCGCACCACCACCGTAGAACATCAAGGACCCGCAACCATGCCGCCCATGTGGCCATGGCAGCAAGCTCGTCAGCACCCGAGCGACTAGCTCCGTCCACGAGCCCATCTCTCCCGCCACCAAGGTCGCCGCCCAGCATCTAGGCATTCTGGAGACCATCAAAGCTACGGGCTTTGAGACGATCATCAGATCCCTAGCACCACCGGAGCCACCGGTGACCATCCTGCCCGGAACATCGATGAATCTGCAGCCAGGAGGCACCACGCCTAGGAAATGGGCATGAAGGAGCAGAGCACGTCCCGACCAGCGCCCCCTGCGCCGGTGATAGGTAGTCGAACAACCCATCCCTCCTGCAGCCTCCACAGCCGTCACGCCTCATGCCCAACTTCGGCCTCTGGTCAGATCCACGTCAGGAAGTGGTAGCCACTCGTCCGCCAGCGAGGATCACAGATTGATCATACCCTGCCGCCAAATAAGAACTCCAAAGGGGCCAACACACTGGCCCACACTGCCGTTGTGACACCAAGATGCCCCGCCACCTGGCACTGCCACGTGGACTGCCTCGAACAAAATTACCGCCGATCGTGCCGCCTGTTAGAAGAAATCGAGAGACAAACAAAATGATTCAGCTCAATTCTTTATTGATGATACAGTTACACAATATATAGGTACCGAAGGGACGCGGCTAGCGTCGGTTAGCGAGACCAAAGGAAGGGTCACGCCAGTTGCCAACAGACGGCAGTTAGCAAGGGGAGATTTCCTTTCAATTAAACATTTGTTTAATTGTAACACTCCCCCTAATCTCCGCTTGTCCAAATGGTATCATCATCTATATATAAGTTCCTCCAAAAACCTAGTGGGAAAAAAGTGAGGAACATAGTGTTTGATATGTTGCCAAAACTCCTTCAAACCCAATGGGAAAAATAAGGAGAAAATAATGCAACATATAATAGTTATTGCCTCTTTCAACTCAATATGAGAAACCCATAGAGTTAACGGGACAAAAAATATGTCGTATATACTTTCCTAAAAACCCTGGTGGGGAAAACAGAAAGTATGACATTATCTCATGTTGATATTACCTCATTAAAAACGTTTATGAGAACCTATAAAGTAAACTCATGAAGGGAAAAAGAGTATAATATGATGCTTTGAACATGAACAATTCAGGAAGGTACTCCCCCTGATTCTTGCAAATTCTGAAGCCGTCACATACCAATCCCATGAACATACTTCTGGAATGTGGAAGTTGGTAGAGACTCGAGAAACAAATCAGTTGAATGATTTGACTTGCAAGATATGCAATATAGCAATATTGCTTATTAGTAACCTGTTTGCATCCGGCCAACACAAGCAACATTATCTTAGAGATAATGATTGGTGGATGTAGCCACTAAGGTCTATTTCAAAGACTCTTCATGAGAGGGCTACCACACCTAGTAGGAACACTAAGCTTGTCTACGATCTAAGATAGTGGGGATCTGGTCGATGTATCCAATGATATCGGTGTAAACATTTCTGTGAAACTGAAAAACTAGGACAAGATGTTTGATGCCTTGGAGATATCGAAAGATATTCTTGAGTACCAATCAATTGTGTTTGGTGGATCTAGTGGCATTACAGAACGTTGAGTCCCAATATCTCATTTCCATCATCTCTTGGTCTAAATAGATCTTCTCTATGTCTAGAGAATGAACTACCATGAGAGTTATGGATGGATAAGATTTGTCCACAATGAGTTTCTCCAATATATTATGGATATAGACAACGTAGTATACCATAATGTATGAATGAAGGTGCTCAAGTTGTAGTGACGAGCGGTATTTTGGTTTACCCAAATCCTTCATTTTAAACTCCGTCATTTAGATGATTACATGTGTCATCATTGTAGACACACAAACATGAATAATCATAATTGTAGGAGTAATCCTTGTGTATAAGGAACTCACTACGTCGGTTGTACCAAATGGACCGACGATAATAATAAGTCGTATGGTGCCTTATTGATTTTACACAATGTATGTTGCATTTTGTACTTCGATTAGAATTGGGGTTCCATCGGGAATCAAGCATATATGTCTGAATCTAGTGATCCACATGGATATGTAATCACTACATCTATCAACTGAAGATATAGATGATTTCGTACTGCCAATGATATAAGTTATCGGAAAGTGATTCCACCTCTAGAGAATAGTTGGGTATCTGCGTGAACCCTTGTGCTATAATACTTGCTCTTTGTTTCACCAGCTCGTTGTTCTCAATTCTGTTTCCAGAAGAAAACTGGTGTAGGTATTGCTTATGAATACCTTCCCATTATTGAGCAATATCATTTCTATCTAAATTATACCCTTTGCTTGAGTTCAGTCCGAGTGTTGTTCACACTTTGCCATGGACATGGTCTTTGGATCTGAATCATTAGAAAGGTTTTTACAATCTAGTTGAGAAATGTATGTCGACAATTGTAGACTTCCGGTTATTTGATTCTCCAGAATCTATATATCAATATATAGTTGATGAAAATATCGTTACCCAAGACGACTGCTCGCGATTTCCCAATGCAACTAAGTCGGGTATTCCGATGTCCCGGTCATTGTGTGCACTATGACCTGGGCTGGTGGAGGTTTCCCATCCACTAGGTGTATATTACCCATTAGGTGTCTGCCAACGTGAAGTTGGCTTGCATTTACTGATTCACATGCATTGATATCCTTACTTACGAGAAGCTGAATCCTGATGTACTTCTACCATACATCTCCCCCCCCCCCGTTGCTTTGAACGGGGAGTGGAGTGGATTTTGTTGGTACCTCCACTCTTTCAGGCATACTATTGCAGGATTGTAGGATTGTGTGACACCTTTATAGTTAGTAAATGAATCTGGAAGGTTATTTGCAATGTGTTGCAAATCTTCTGAACGCATGGTTCAGCTCTTTGAGTACGTGGATATGAGGTAGAAATGTGTTGAACATTCCAATAATTTCCTGGCATTCTTTATGGTACTTGAATTCTCCCCCTAATGTCTGGAAATATTCCTCATTGAATCAACATACTGACCTTGAATAACCCCGCATGTGAGGGGTTTGAGGTATTGACGGTAATACAGTTATTCCTCACATAGATCCCAACTATATGTTGAGGGGCCAATGATGTATGTCGGGGTGGTGATATCGGTGTGTAACCGAATTATCGCAGATAGGAAATAGTTGGTAGATTTCCACGTATCAAAGACATAGGGGAATAATATTATGCAGTTTGGTCATGAGTGTGTAAAACTACATGACTCCAACGTAAAGTTGGTAATTTGCAATTTCAAAGAAAAAATCATGCAATGAACTCAATTCTTTGGATGGGATTCTACCAAACCATATTGAGTCTAGACATTAGGACAAATTGCTAACACTACTAGAAAAAGGCCTACTAGTGGCGCACCTGTTTTAGTACCACATCATTAGTATTTTTTACTAATGGTGCACCGCAGGTGCGCCATTAGTATTGGTATACTAGTAACAATTTTTTTTATTTTTTTTATTTTCTTAATCTCAGGTCACTATGGCTTAATTTCGGGTCAATATGCTTAATCTCAAGTCAAATCGCACTCTGTGGTCAAACTTCTCGAAAGATCACCCATCCTCACACTACTCCAGCCCGAGCACGCTTAACTTCGCAGTTCTATCCAACCCTAGCACCAGCTCACTTCATAGGCAGTTGTTGATATATCAATCATATCAATCCTATTAAACCTTGTTGATGTCTAGGACTTTGTTCATGTTCATGAGCATGATGAAATTTGAAAAAATATTTCAAACTTCCCGGTCAAATTACGTATCATATTTTGAAAAAAAATCCAATTTTTTAAACCAATTTTTCTTCTGTTACTAG
>NC_041388.1:610723343-610764269 GCF_002162155.2 Triticum dicoccoides | reverse complement strand
CGTATCTTTCGTTCTGTTAGGTTTTTGGGATTTTGAAGATGTTGATAAAAAAACTTTTTAATCCGAGTTTGTATGCAAAAGTTATGCCCATTTTATTAAATTCCAGAGAGATTTTGCAAATAAAGTCAAAATTCATATTTGTAAATTTTCCCAACAACTAGACCACATATCACATTGGAAACTTAATTTTTTTTATTTTTTTTAACATTTCCATCATTTTCTTTTATTTTTTTAAAAGTGAAAAGACAGTCCGAAGGGGGTGCATTTAGTATGTGTGGTGCGCCATTAGTAACCCTGGTGCTAAATATATTACTAATGGCGCACCACACATCAGGTGCGCCATTACTAACAAATTTTATTTTATTTTATTTTATTTTTTCCAAACTACTAATGACGCACGGTGGGTATGGTGCGCCATTACTATGTCAACTAGTAATGACGCACTATCCCATGGTGCGCCATTACTAACAATTTTTTTTCTTTTTTTTCCAAAACTACTAATGGCGCACCACACACCATGTGCGCCATTAGTAATATATTACTAATGGCGCACCTGTATCTCGTGCGCCAGTGCACGGTGCGTCTTTAGTAACCATATCATCTATAGCCCTTTTCCTAGTAGTGTAAAGTTCAATCCTCGCGGGCGCGACCGAGGCGTGGGTGAATTAATAATTTGCGAGAGAAAACTGATCTCAATCGCAATTTGTCCTAATGTCTAGACACGGGCGCGACCGAGGCGCGGGGCGGACGGCGCGGCCAAAAGGCGATGTCGCGATGCGCGGCGTGGCCGAGCGGAGCCGGCCACGGCCTGGCTCGGGCGGCACGCGGGGCGCGAAGGCCGGGTAGCAGCGCCGATGCGGCCAGGAACAGCCACGGCGCGGGCGGGCGTGGCCATGGCCGGCGGCGAGGGCACGAGGTGCGGTGGTGCGGCAAGTTTTGATGCCTAGTGCTCTCGGTTACGACTGTGCTGATAACGTGTTAGAAGAAATCGAGAGACAAACAAAATGATTCAACTCATTTCTTTATTAATGATACAGTTACACAATATATGGATTCCGAAGGGACACGAGTAGTGTCGGTTAGCGAGACCAAAGGAAGGGTCATGCCGGTCGCCAACAGACGGGTATAACTCGAAATCGATTCAATTCTTATCTCCGATTTCAGGACATTTGTTTATATGTAATGGTGGCAAGGGGAGATTTCCTTGCAATTAAACATTTGTTTAATTGTAACACCGCCCGCGCGGCAGATCTAGCCGAGGCTGACGCCACCAGCCTGGCCATGCACCCACACCATCCTTCGCCGAGCCAGCCCTCCACGCAGACAGAGCCTTGAGAACCTCCTAAGAGCTCACCTGTGCGCTGTCACGGCCTAGCCCAGCGCCGTGTCACCGCCGGAACCGCTGCCCCGCGTCGAGCCTCCATGCACGGAGAAGAGAGAAGGCCCCGCCACTGCTAGCACTCGGCAGCTTGGGCTTTCCCCCTCAGTCGTGCGCGAGACAGCAAGGAGCTTAGTCCATTGCCACCATTACATATGTGGCTTTCTGAATCCTATTAGCTCACAGAGACTGAGCGCGCACTATTATGGATGTAGCAGATGGGTACTCAAGTAAATTGCCACATTTACTTGTACAGAGCTCATGTTCGGCTTGGTCAGTTGCCACCATTACATGCTTTCTTAATACCCAAATACTTCAGAGTGCACACGCACTATCTCGACGAAACGAGCGGCCGAACGCGAGCCACTCGATCAGCCTAGATCGTGCGGTCCTCGGCGTCAGCTCGTACCTGGTCGGGAGGCGACCGAACGCGCATGTGGTTGGGGCCGCCCGCAAGCGCCGGTCTGTGTAGACAGAATGAAGGGTGAGCCATGCCTCTTTCTCCTTCCCTGATCCACTTCCCTCTCTTCTCGCCATGTTCGTTCCCCAAATCCGGCGGCGAGAGGCAGTCGTTGCCAGGCCGTTGCTGCGATGCAGCCGAAGACGGGGGAGGGGGGGGGGGCAGGAAAGGGGAAGGGCTGGAGCGCGGCGGGGATCCGCTTCTCGTCGCCGGTGTAGGTACGGTCGCCCGCCAATTTTGCCTCGCATCTCCTGCTTCCCCATTTTTCCATCGGTCGTGGTCGGGGTCCCCGTCATGGGCTCGCCGGAGAGGGGTTCTAGGGTTTCCGGTGGATATCCGGCAAGTATGAGGTAGCTTTTGCGGAAGGTCGTGCCCACGACTAACTAGTCACATCCGGCCTTGTTGTGTAGTAGAAGGGCGTGGCGGTCGGATCCATGGTGGCTGGGGCCGGAGTACAGGGATGCAGCGTGCAGGCTTCGCTATGGTGGCGGATTGGTCGTGAAGGAGTCGGTTGGATAGATATGTCCTTCCATGGATTAACATCCATGGATCTGTAGTTGATCTGCTAGGGGAAGGTAGAGCACTAGCCCCAGCGGCTTTTCACATGATTTTTGCTGATTTTGAGAGGGGGAATTGCTATGTGTAGTCAGTCTGTTTTTTCTATGCAACTAGGGCCCCGTTTCTGAGGAGCGACTTTCTGGTGGACGCCGGCTCGTGTGGTCTGTATCCTAGCCATAGAACGATTCCTCGAGATGCTCAAACATCACTTCCCTGTCCCCCGTACTAGTTTCCTAGGAGCAGGGTGTAGGTGGCATAGGCGTATAAGATTGGCACAAGTGTATCCTCGTGTGGATCTGTACATGCACATGCGCAGGGAAGGAGTTGGTGACCTACCGATGTACTGCTAGCTTGATGGGTGGTGTGGGCCACAATGCAGAAACTTTTTGCCTAACGTGACAAAGGGGACCCTGCTAATGTTTCATCATGCACAGTGCGCATCTCTTGCGTCTAGTGGATCTAAAAAGAAATTGGTCAGGGTCACTAATCAAATCTACTTGATTAGTTTAATGTGCTGGATAAAAAAGAGATTGATAAAATCTAAAAACAGTATGGTGGACGGTGCGTTTGATCCTTTTTTTTCAAATGATTCAAAAATCATATTTGTCAAGTTTGGAGAAAAACTTTGAAAACTTATACATATTCACAATGGAACCTGTGAAAATTTGTTCAAGAAATATTATGACTTGCAAGCTGTACAAAAAAGAAAATCTTGGTCCAACAATAAAAAAATTGACCCACTTTTATTGACATATTTGTTTACGTCCCATATGAAAGCACATTGTTATTAAATTCTGTTGAATGTGTTGTATATGCATTTGTGTATGTACAAAATATTTTTGATTTTTTTTGCACTGTGGAAATATTGTTTTTCTCAAAAGTCCATCAAAAGACATTTTAACCTTCTCACAGACTAGGCTCAAAGATGGTTTGTTGCAAAAGAACAAAGTTTGGTAATACAAAAAATTATACAACAGGTGGCACAATAATACATTAATTTTTTTTCCCGGGAGAGTAATACATTAACCTAACAAACTGTGCGAGACCAATTCTTGTTCAGAGCCCCAACTGTGCAGAAACTTCTAACGGTCATATAAAAACAGTTTAATCCTAGTTTAGGTAAATGGCCCTGACAAGCAGATGGTGCTAACAGACAATATACTAGTATTATTTTATGGATAAAATCTAAGAACACATATAAGTCTACCTAATGAAATTATAAGGTGACAGTATAGAGTTTAAGATAATTGGTGACCAGAAAAACATTTGATAATATTGAGAGTTATAAAAATATCTGGACGAGCGTCACAATAATAAATTACTCTAAAGCAGTTTCTACGAGATTAATAGGTGTTTAGTGGACTTAATAGACTGTTAATAGTATCATACTCTCTGTGCATTACACTGACTAACAAATTGGTCTTAATGGCGGATTATTATTCTATGTGCTCTCGTGAGGGGTCAATTGGGCACAAGGTCACGTCACATCAAACTGTTCTGGGTGGCAGAGGGTAAATTGAAATGGTGCACGATGTGTTCCAGCAGCTAGATTCTTTGTCAATAAAGTTAGCTACCTATAGCTGCCGGGATACAGGCTTTGACGAGGCTCTTGGGGGACAGAACGCGTAAATACCGGGAGGGATCTGATCAGTTAGGATAACGGACGGGCAGGATATGGTCCGCAGAGTGCTCGTCCACCGTAAGGCATTTTCGCCCGTTTCTGTGCAATTTATCATAGCCACTAGCCAAATTTGTAAGTCAGTTTTTGGTGTTAGTTCTGTGCAACTAGGGGCGCCTCCATGTGCAATCTATTACATTTGGTAGCCAAATTTTGTAAGCAAACTAGGCAAAATAAATCGTGTTCTCTGTATATCAATTTTTTGGTGTTAGTTATGTGCAACTAGGGGTTCCTTAGCAATCTATCATATCTTTGTAGCCCAATTTGTAAGCAAACTAGGCAAATAATTTTCGTTCTCTGTATATCAGTTTTTGGTGTCAGTTCTGTGCAAATTGGGGAGCCTTCCTGTGCAATCTATCATATCTTCTAGCCAAATTTGTAAGCAAACTAGGCAAATAATTTTATTTTAGTTCTGTGCAACTAGGGTCTGGGATCCTGCGCAACTAGGGATACATTACTGTGCAACAGGAGGAAATGTGCCTGGTAGTGAAACATAGGTTCATATTTTCCTTTTCTTTTATCCTATGGCCATTTATTTATGTTATTTTCTTTTACCCTCTCCGTAGTTTAATATTTTTTGTTCATTGTAGGGTTTTCCAAATAGGACCTCTTGGCGGAACTCAAAACGGGCGGCTAAGCAGCAACCACGTGCTGCTGATAATGATGGGGATGGAGAGGATGATGATATGTCCTAGAGAGTATATAAATGAGCTGGCATCCTCAGGCTTTTCTAGTTGCATAAGAGTACCTGATTGTTGACATCCTTAGCATTTCTAGTTGCACAATACCATCCAACTAGTTGACATCCTTAGTTTTTTTGTAGCTGTGTTGAAACCCTCAGCATTTTCTTCTAGAATCCTAAAACCTGAACGTGCAATTATTTGATTGGTCATGCAAGTGTTGAATATTTCTTTTCCCTAGTGTATCTAATTAATTGTCATCCTCAAGATTTATAGTTGCACAAGAGTATACAATTAGTTGGTATCCGCAGCATTTCTACTTGCACAAACAGTATCCAACTAATTGAATTCCTCAGCCACAAGAGTAACTATTTTTTAGTCTCATCTTCACATTTTTGAGGGTTGCCCAAGAGTATCTGATGATTTGGCACCCTCAGCCTTTCTAGTTGCACAAGAGTATTTAATTAGTTGGCATCCTGAGCATTTCTAGTTACACAATAGCATCTAACTAGTTGACATCCTCATCCTTTTTAGTTGCACAAGAGTAACTATTTTAGTTGGCATCCTCTGCATTTTGTAGTTGCACAACTAACATAATATCAAGTTGGCATCGTCAACCTTTTTTATCCAGTTTTTCTGAAGAACAACAAATATTTTGTATGCAGTGTTAACTAATCATCTTTGTCACCTTTTGTTTGCAAAACCTCAGGTGATCACGTTGGAATGTGATCACCTTTGGCACCGTTTTCTGATGACAGAAAATAAAATTTCATCTTCTTTTCTGTTTCACTTTTAGTATATAGAACATCCTATAGAACATATTCCCCCTATTGCAATTTGTGTGAGACAAGACTATTTGTACACTCGTTTTTAATACTGTTCTTGTGCTTTTTCTAGTCTGGTTTCTTTGCTGCACACTTTTGCAGTAAAAGTTGGCTTTTCATATAAGTTTAGCTGCACAATTATATGTTTATATTTGCACAGACAACAAATCCAGTCTTTTTTAGTTTCATCTAGTCCGTGTGTTGGTTGCACACATTTTTTGCAGGAAAAGATAAACTGAATGTGTTGTTTGTGCAAATAAAAGTCCATATTTGTGCCAACTAAACATGGATCCAATACCATCTTTTCCTGCAATGTGTGCAACCAACAGCCAAAAGACTAGAATAGATGGACTCCAGTCTGGGCTGTTTTGTTGCACACATTTGCATAAAAAGGTTGGCTTGGACCCATGCTTAGTTGCACACATTTGTTCTTCTTTTTGCATAAACAATAAACCCAGTCCATCTTTCTAGTCTGGGATTTCTTTTGCACACATGCTGTAGGAAAATTGGTTTTGAACCAATGTTTTTAGTTACATAAATATGTGCTTCTTTTTGCACAAACAGTACACCTAGTCCATCTTTCTAGTCTCGGTTGTTTCTTGCACACATTTTGCAGAAAGTTGTCCTTGGATTAGTGCTTAATGTGCACATATATTTACTTTTTTTATAGTTTTGGCTGTTGGTTGCACAAATTGCAGGAAAAGATGGCTTGGATCCATGATTTAGTTGCACAAATATGTACTCCTTTTGCACAAAAAGTACATCCACTCCATGTTTCTAGTCAGGGCTGCTTGTTGCAAAAAAAATTGCAGAACTACTCCCTTGTGTCTATTTGCACACATCCAGACAGAAGTTGGTTTTGCTACTAGGTTTAGTTGCACAGAGTGGTGTTTAATTACACAGACATCAGATTACTGTTGCTACTCCCTCCAAGTGAAAACCACACGTCCATGAGTAGGAAGAAAGTTGCACATTGACTATCATTTAGTTGCATATCGACTGCTAGACAGTTGCACAAAATGGGGCATAAGTTGCACACACAAAAATTCGTCAAAACATACTCATGCGGGATCTAGTTTCGAAGAGCACGCCGCGAGGATTCTGACGGTAAAAACCGATCTGAATTTTGATGTTTGGTTCAAAAGTTATGGCTTTTTAAAAATTCTAAAACCCAAATTAAATACGTTCACACTTGTTCACATGGCACATATTATCGACTGGGAGGGCATTGGACGTATCTTTTGCTGTGCACGTGATCGGGGCTCACACGCTGGAAGTGGGCGGGGATCGGCTGGGAATCGGGATGCCTTACGTGACGTGGGTGAGCTGGTGTTTCCTTTTCTGGAGTGGGGGACCAAAAGTTTCCTTTTCGGTCGACTACTCGGGAAGACTAACCAGCCAACAGCCGCTCCCTAGACACGTCCTTCTTAATACTATTAACAATGGACGCGTCTAGGGAGCGGCTGGCTGCTCCCTAGCGTTCCCGAGCGGCCGCCAGAAAAGGAAAAGATTTGGCCCTCACCGTTCCAGAAAAGGAAAGTGATCCACGAGTAGCAACAGATGCGTTCTAACCCAATAAACCACGTGTCGTACGTGGTCTCCAAGCCATCACGTGCCCTCCCATGCCCTCCTGGCCACCAACTTCTTCTCCCCATGCCCTACCTGCTCCCACCTTCTTCCCCATTAAGCTAGGGGTTTTCAGGTCTGGATCTCCATCGCCAGAGCTGCCATGGCAGATGAATTAATGTGTAATAACAATTGCTACAAAAAAGAAAGAAAGAGCGAGCACAAACATATCAGAAAGTACCCGGCAGAACCAAAATAGGGTGAAAAAAAGAAGTGATCACTTCTGCCTCCTGTTCAGATCCTCCCCCTCCTTAACTTTCCCTTTCCCCTCTCACCAAATTTCTCCTTGCAAAAATAACTTCTTCATAGTTGAAGAGTGCATAAACAGAGATAAAAAAAATAGGGAGATCTGGTACATGTGCAACTGATTTTCATGCAACTTCATCATGGGACTAGCCAACTTTTACAACAATGTGTGCAACAAAACACAGAAAATGTGCCAACATATAGGAGAGAGGACATAGAGAGTCTTAGTTCACACATAATTCAGAAGAACCAATGTAAATGTAGCAAAAAAGAAAAGAAAAGTATATTGTAGGTACTATGAAAACATAGCCACCAACTAGACAAGAATCTGGTTTGCATGTGTTTTTTCCTTTGATCTTTCCACACACTAGTATACATGATTTTATAGCTTAGAATTGTGAGAAAAAATCTACAGCAGATCATCCACCCCCATACCCTGTAAAACCTGCATATGATACAAAAAAGAAGCCTGAGAAGAAACGAACCAACTCTCGCTTGTGTTTGTGCAACTTAAAGTACAAGTGTGCAAATTGACAACACTCGCATATACATCTACTTGTGGTGTTTGGATTTCAGTAGTTGGCATCTTCAACTCATATAGAAGTAGAAGATGCCAACTCATATAATTTCATATTCATTTTGGTTTTAGCTAAACTTCTGTATGCATAATTCCAAAAACACTTTATGCTGGTTATTGTACAACTTCATCATCTATTTTGCGCAATTGTAAGTACTCCTGGATGCAATTCATGTTGCAGGTTTCTACAACTATGCAATGAATTTTGAACTGATGAACATGAATTTAGCATGTCTGAACACAAAATGAAAAATATTGAATTTTAAAAGATTATAATCTACCAAATAAGTAGTGCAACTACATTCAAGTGCATCTGGAAACCTAGAAAATCATATTCATGTGAACACATGAGGATGCCAACTACAAAATGGTTCTTGTGCAACTAAAGAAGTTGAAGATGCCAACTCATGTGTCATTGTCGTGCAACTATTAAAAAAGGTTGGGGATGCCAACTACCGATTGGTTCTAGTGCAACTAAAATTGTTGTGGATGCCAACTCATGTGATATTGTTGTGGGACTATTTAAAAAGTTGAGACTGCCAACTCCCAAATGGTTCTGGTGCATCTATGAAAGTCTAGGGTGCCAACTCGTACGATATTGTGGTGCAACTATTTGAAAAGTTGAGGATACCAACTCCTAATTCATTCTTGTGCAACTATAAAAGTTCAGGATGCCAACCCACACCTAGCGGGTTCTTGTGCAACTGTGTAAAATACCACATCCTAGGTTTCTTTGTGTAGAAAAAAATAAAAGAAAAAAGCCTAATGCCATTTCATGTTACCTCAGCAGCTACTTCAGGCGATGTGCCGGCTCCATCTACAACTCGAACCTGCGTGGTCGCCTTTCGTTTACACCATTTCACAAAGCGGAATTAGTAAGCAACCTAAAGGATGCATGGAAAAAGTTACTTATCTCTCTCTGCGTGTGTATGTGTGTGTGTGTGTGCGCGCGCACGTAAAAAAAAGTGACATGCACCCACACTGGTTGCTCGATACTTGCCTCATGATCCTCTGCCACCCCGTCGATATCAACACGACGCTTCTGCCGCTCTGTGGGTCGTTTCGAGTTCTACCTAGAAGAATGGTTTGCAGATCCCTGCATAGAACAAACAAAACCCAGAACATGCTCAGGAAAACCCTCCAAAATAGTTATTATAATTGCAAAACAAAACTTCTACAAGGATAAACGAAAAACGATGAAAAAGCAAACATACCTCTCCTTCACTAGGAGCCGCATCTCCTTCTACAACCATTTTTGGTCTGTTAAAAAAGCAAACGAACAAATTAGTCAAAGGAACCATATGTATAAAAGAGAAAAATGAGGGGAAAATTGATATCAAAGTAATGCCATAATTTAAACAAGTAATGTTGATTTTTCAAAGCACACCTACAAAACAAAACAAAATGTGTGCAACTTGATGCACTGTATGGCCAACAGGGCACACATGAGTGTGCAACCAAAAAATCTGCATACACACTAACTAATCATAATTTAGGCATCTGAGCCATAACTAAACTAGCCTCCAGCCATGCAACTACATAGCCCTTTCATGTACAACTGCATAAGTGTGACTAAGCCAACTAGGATATGTACTGCTTTGATTTTGCAAACTCATATATGAACGCATACCCTTAACAATATAGCACCCATGAGTGTGCAACCAAAAAACACACATACTGTTTGAACATGGTTTACACAGTGTATCCATCTGAGGCAATTGGTTAGCCATCACTGTGCAACTCCATAAGTTGGCTAGGCAACTGAGATATGTATATGTGTGATCCAACTACATTTGCGTTTCTGTGCAACTACGAGAACAAACTAGCCAACTGGTTACATATATGCATGCACTTATGAGAAAACAAAGAAACCACACGGATGTATTTTGAGAGGGTTGAGCAAAAACATCAGAACTATCCTCTTAGTACTCTTATGTACTCCCTTCCTTCTATTCCAACTCAAATCGCCGCTAAAAAATCAAAAAATCGCCATGCCAGATCAAACGGTTTGGCCGGAGGCAACACGCCGGAATACCTCGCTGAATCTGCGTGATATGGAGGTGAATCGCCATGAAACCCGTATCCCCTAGAACACGCACCCTCGACTCCCCCTGACAAAACAGGAACTCCCCAAATCACCGGAGTTGACCAGGTAGTCACGGGCGACGCCTCTCGTGAAAGCTACCTCGTACTCACTGGACATCCACTGGAAATCTTAGAACCCCTCTTCGGCGAGCCAATTACGGAGGATCCCGACCACGGCAGGGGAAAAAATGGGGAAGCAGGAGATGCGAGGCAAAAAAGGCAGGCGTATTGTACCTGCGCCGATGACAAGATGCGGATCCCGCGCTCCCGCCCTTCGCCTTCGGCTGCAATCGCGGCAACGGTGGCCTATCCCTACTAGATTTGGGGAAGAAATGACACGAACATCGCTAGAAGAAAGGAAAATGGATAAGGGAAGAAGAAAGAGGCGTGGCTCACCCTTCATGCTATCCTGTGCGATGGGAACTGGCTGGACCTGGAAAGCGGTGCTTGCGGACGGGCCCAGCGACGTGCACGTTCGGTCGCCTCCTAACCGGGTACCACCTGAGGCCGATGACCACACGATCTGGGCTGATCGAGCGGCTCGTGCTGGGCCGCTCGTTTCACCAAGATAGTGCGCGTGCGCTTTGAAGTATTTAGGATTAACAATTAGGTCCAATAAAAGCTTCCTTCTTTGAAAATTAAACATGTCCTTTAGTACATGAGTTGTCCTAAGTAAATTGTCACATTTACTTGTACAGTCATACCTATGAACTCGTGTTTGTTTTACAAAGAATTAAGTTATGTTTTTTTGAAGAAAATGCCAGGCCACCACCATGTCATTCGCTTTCAGCTACCCATATAAGGAAGGGTCCATCTCAGTTTCGTTCTCCGGAGTTGTTTGTCTCGTCAACTTTGCACTTTGTTTATCTGTTTTGTTTCGATTCTTTTCGAGGAACATGAACTATTTTAGATTTACTATGACGATCAACTATTGTTCATCACTTCAGAATGAGCGGCACCAACCGATGCCAAATGACAACTTGGTCCATTTATCCGCGAGGCCAACAGGCGATCATTGCGTTGGCTCAACAACCGGAACCTTCCATGAGCACGGTCACCTCCATCCAGTTCAGGCGAGGGGTTTAGCTCGCCGCCTGTCTCCCCTTTTCCATTGTTAGATAGATAGTTGTTTAACTTTGCAATCTCAACTCTATCTCTATCTCTCTCTCCCTCTCGTATCAATCTCGTACTCCTGTAACCAACGTATCCTAGCGATCGTTGGATTCTTGTAAACCACGACAAGGTTTCTGTCTCAATCAATATAAACCCAACGCGGCTCCCTCACGAGGGAGTAGGAACGCTTCTTTTCTGATATGGTATACAGAGCCATCCTCTTCCCCATCGATAGCTAGAACTACATCGATCGCCAGAAACAGATCGCCAGAAACAAATCGCCAGAAACAAGATCGCTATGTCGTCCTCGGCTCCTCTCTCCCTCAACCTCGGAGCCCCACCTGCTGAAAAGCTTACCAAGGGGAACTTCCTCCTCTGGAAGGCGCAGGTGATGCCAGGCCTGCGAGGAGCGCAGGTCACAGGCCTCGTGGACGGATCCGATGCAGCGCCCCGAAGATGGTGGAGCAGCAGTAGACGGACAAAACGACGGCTATGGTGCCCAACCCCTTGTATGCGCCATGGTTGTCCAGGGACCAGCAGGTCCTTAGCCATCTTCTGAATTCTCTATCAAAAGAGATTCTCGCCCAAGTTTTGAGTAAAGAAAACACTTTTGATCTATGGACTGCCATTATCACCATGTTTGCTTCGCAGTCCCAATCTCGAATCACGAATTTGAGAATTGCTATCACAAACACCGAGAAGGGCTCCATGTCGAGCACCTCATACATCGCCCGGATGAAAAGTCTGGGGGATGAACTTGCTGCAGCAGGCCGGCCTGTCTCTGATCCAGAGATGGTGGACTATGTTCTTGCTGGCCTTGATCGAGATTATGATCCGGTCGTGGCGGCCATTGGCGCCTCAAAACATCCATCACCGTCGACGAACTCTTCGCCCAGATCGATGCCTTTGATCAGCGGATGGAGATGCTAGGCGACAGCTCCGGCACTGGCTTCAACACCTCTCCAAACTTGGCATACAGGGGGCGCGTCCAGTCCCGTGGCAGAGGTCGCGGGCGCGGCAACAGAGGCCGCGGTCGAGGAAGGTACACGTCCTCATCTCCGAGCTGCGGCAACAGGAGAGGTGGTCGTCCCCAACAACAACAACAACAACAACAACGTCCGCAACACCGGGACTATCTCGAGTGCCAAATCTGCCTCAAGCATCACCGCGGAGGTGCCCGTGAGTGTTGGGATCGCTATGAGGAAGATGAGTACGAGGAGAAGGAGGCCAATGCCATCACCGATTCCTACGGTGTCGACACAAACTGTTATGCGGATACCGGTGCTACAAATCATATCACAGGAGAACTTGACAAGCTGACGATCAGAGACAAATATCGTGGACATGACCAAGTGCACACTGCAAGTGGCTCCGGTATGGAAATAACTCATGTTGGTAGTTCAATTGTCAAAACCTGCATGAAAGGTTTGCATCTTAAAAAAGTTCTCTATGTGCCCACAACATCAAAGAATCTTCTTTCTGTTCATAGATTTACTCGTGATAATCGTGTTCTTATTGAGTTTTATCCTTATTTCTTTGTGGTAAAGGACTTGGAGACAAGGAGAGTGCTTCTTAGGGGCAAGTGCGTGGGAGGTCTCTATCCTCTCATATCTGCATCATCATCATCAAAAAAACTGGCTTTTGTTGCTGTCAAGCCTTCTTCAGCAAAGTGGCATAGTAGATTAGGTCATCCTTCATCAGTTATTGTTAGATTAGTTCTTAGCAAGAATGAACTTCCCCACTCTCATGAGTCTAGCGTTGAGTCTATTTGTGATCCATGTCAACAAGCTAAAAGTCATCAGTTGCCATATCCTATTTCTATCAGTATTTCCACTGCACCCTTGCAACTTGTATTTTCGGATGTTTGGGGGCCAGCTCCTACCTCTGTTGGTAGACACTCATACTATGTAAGCTTCATTGATGATTATAGTAAATTTACTTGAATCTATCTTCTTAAGAAATGATCTGAAGTGTTTCAAGTTTTCAAGAATTTTCAAAATCTTGTTGAACGAAAACTGAACACTAAGATCATTGCTATGCAAACAGACTGGGGAGATGAATACAAGAAACTTAAACTTTTCTTTCAAGAACTTGGCATCTCACATCATGTATCATGTCCTCATGCACATCAACAGAACGGTTCTGCTGAAAGAAAACATCGCCATGTTGTTGAAGTAGGGCTAGCTCTACTCACAAATGCATCCATGACACTACAGTTCTGGGATGAAGCATTCCTGACTGCTTCCTATCTCATTAATTTGCTTCCCAGTAAACTCCTCAAGTTTGAGACTCCCATCACACGTCTTTTTGGTACTACTCCTGACTATAACTCACTTCGTGTATTTGGTTGTGCTTGCTGGCCCAACCTTCGTCCATATAATACACGTAAGCTTGCATTCCGATCAAAGAAATGTGTATTCCTTGGATATAGTCCTATTCACAAAGGGGTTAACTGCATAACGTGTCCACTGGCAGGGTCTATATTTCTCGTGATGTAGTATTTGATGAATCAGTATATCCTTTTGAATCTCTTCACCCTAATGCCGGAGCACTTCTCAAGAGAGAAATTCTTCTCCTTCCACCACATTTGGAAAACTTTGATCATGGGGGCGATAATTGTACTAATCCAACTGATGATCCTACTGGCAGTATTGTGTCTTCTCCTGTGCAGGATCATGCAGCAGAAATCGGTGCAGAAAATGATCACAATTTTGCAGCCAATGATCTGATATTGCATACCAGAAGAAGACGAAGCTGGCGCAGAGCACGATGTAGATCCTATGTCACCTGGAACTCCTGTGCGTCAGGCTGCCTTGAATCAAGTGCGCAGATACGCACCGGATCGCGACCCGAGCAGGAGCCCACAGCGCCAACTGCCGGGCGACGCGTCACTGCATGCGGACCGGACGCCGCGTCCCGCATCGCGTCCCACGCGCGGGCCCACGCCATCGACGGCGGTGGGAGATTCCGCGTCCGCCTCGGGATTTCCTTCCCTTACGCATGTGTCGACCAGCAGTGCAGGATCTTCTGCGGTCGCTGAGTCTGATGGATCGCCCACACTGCAGGCCACAGGGTCCACTTCGGGATCTTTTGTGCAAAGTGATTCTGCTGTCTCTTCACGATCCATTGCGGCTGAGTCTTCTGTGCCACGTTCTGTGTCGCGGTCTGCACGAGCGCGTCAAACTCAACCTCCACCAATAACTGTTTCGCGTGTTACGACTCGGTTACAAAAAGGTATAAGAAATCCAAAGGTTTGGGCTGACGGCACTATACCATATGGCATGTTGTGTATTACAGGAGAACCAGCAAAACTGGAGGATGCATTAGGAGATTCAAGATGGAAAAATGCAATGGATGAAGAGTACTCGGCACTTATGAGGAACAAGACTTGACATCTTGTACCTGAGGAAAGAGGTAAAAACATTATTGACTGTAAATGGGTCTACCGAATCAAGAAAAAGGCAGATGGTTCGATTGACAGATATAAAGCACGTCTAGTTGCAAAAGGTTTTAAACAACGTTATGGCCTAGATTATGAAGATACTTTTAGTCCTGTTGTTAAAGCTACAACCATTAGGCTTGTGTTAGCTATTGCTGTGTCCAAGGGATGGAGTTTGAGACAGCTAGATGTTCAGAACGCGTTTTTACATGGTGTTTTGGAAGAGGAGGTTTACATGAGACAACCACCTAGGTATGAAAATAAGAAAACACCACATTATGTGTGTAAAATGGACAAGGCGTTGTATGGCTTGAAACAAGCACCAAAAGCATGGTATTCAAGGTTGAGCTCTCAGTTAAGGTACCTTGGTTTTGTTGCATCTAAAGCTGACACATCACTGTTTATTTATAACAAGGCCAACACAACTATATTTGTGCTCATATATGTTGACGACATTATAGTTGCGAGCTCTTCACAAAGTGCTACTAATGCTCTTCTGCATGATCTAAGTTCAGAGTTTGCTTTGAAAGATCTCGGTGATCTACACTTCTTTCTAGGTATTGAAGTCAAGAAGATTCAAGATGGCATTGTACTGAATCAAGAGAAATATGCTACTGAACTTCTGACTCGTATGGTGATGAAGGACTGTAAGCCTTCACCTACACCATTGTCTTCTTCAGAAAAACTGTCAGCCTTTGAAGGAGAGCCGCTTAAGGAGGAAGAGAGCACAAAATACAGGAGTGTTGTGGGAGCCTTGCAGTACTTGACACTGACAAGACCAAATATATCCTTTGCTGTTAACAAGGTTTGCCAGTATCTGCATGCACCCACTATTGTACATTGGACATCCGTTAAGAGAATTATACGATATATTAAACACACTGTGAGTCTAGGTCTTCAGTTCAGACGATCTAACTCTACTCTTGTCAGTGCTTTCTCTGATGCCGACTGGGCAGGATGTTCTGATGACAGAAAGTCAACTAGTGGATTTGCAGTGTTCTTTGGCTCTAATCTTATTTCTTGGAGTGCCAGAAAGCAGGCCACAGTATCAAGGTCAAGTACTGAAGCTGAGTACAAATCACTAGCAAATGCCACTGCTGAAATTATTTGGTTGGAATCACTGCTTAATGAATTGGGAATCAAGCAACATCGTGTCTCATGTTTATGGTGTGATAATTTGGGAGCCACATATCTCTCTCCTAATCCTGTTTTCCATGGTAGAACCAAACATATATATTGAAATTGATTTTCATTTTGTACGGGAAAGAGTTGAAGAGAAGAAGTTGGACATCCGGTTTATTCCATCCAAGGATCAAGTAGCAGATGGAGCCTTATCAGTCAAGCCATTTGAGGAGTTTAAGAGAAATCTCAATGTAGGATAGTTGAGATAAAGGGAGGGTGTTAGATAGATAGTTGTTTAACTTTGTAATCTCAACTCTATCTCTATCTCTCTCTCCCTCTCGTATCAATCTCGTACTCCTGTAACCAACCTATCCGAGCGATCGTTGGATTCTTGTAAACTACGACAGGGTTTCTGTCTCAATCAATATAAACCCAACGCGGCTCCCTCACGAGGGAGTAGAAACGCTTCTTTTTTGATATCCATGTCACTCATGCTCGTGCTCACCGGTGACGTCCGCATCATGCGGCGCTTCTCTCGGGCACCATCAGTTTCTATGGAGAATCGCTTTTCCTTTGCTTGTAAATAATCGCTACAAATTGATACTGATCCAAAGATCCACGAACTAAATCCCGACGTACTTGAAAAACGAGTACGTGAATACGTACACTTTGGATAGATGAAAACTTTAGTCTGGAACTATTGTGTATAAACTGGGTGTATCCCGTGAAAAAAAGTATAAACTGGGTGCACCAATTAATGGACTGATTAGTTTAATTAACCATCATTCCCTCCTAGATGAAGTCAGCCCTTAATTTAGGTATAAGGAGGTGTACCGAAGCGGACCTCGCTGAAATATGGTTAGATAACAATTGATAGAAAATACATTCAGTCTGAGCTAGCAACGATGCCGTCTCTGCCAGTAAGTTGAAGTTGAACATCACAATTTACAACTATCTGTGATTTTCCTTAGTACCACTTCAATACTCTAGTGTACACGAGTCTGACACCTGGTGTTTCCACTTTCCTGCATTAAAATGGGCTGCCAATTGCCCGTCTTTTTACCTACCAACTCAAACGCATCTCTACATATTGATCTCTCTCTCGGCCCAAAAGTCATTGTCTTAGGGCCTGTTTGATTTCAATAAGTCACCCGCCTTATAAGTCAGGTGACTTAAAACTAGTGACTTATAAATCACGCCTGTTTGGTTATCACCTGACTTATAAGTCACCTGACACACCTTTTCACACCAATCAACATCATGCAGGTGGTGGGACCCACGCAAAAGGGGGTGACTTATAAGTTTTAAGTTGGAGTGGAGCAACTTATGACTTATAAGTTGGGGTGACTTATAAGTCAGGTCTATTTAGCAAAATAAGTCACTTTTTTCACTTTTCGACTTATAAGTTGGTGACTTTTTTCACTACGCCCTTGCTCCTTCTTTCCCGTGTCTTGCATTCTTAAGTTTGGTTGGGTTAACTTGTTCGCAACAAAATTAAGCTATTCATCTCACAACTCTCCACGTTTTGATTTGTGTGGATGAGAAAGCCAGGCAGGCGCCCACTGCCTCGAAATGAGCGGCATCAGGAAAATGCCAACACGCTGGTTTCTGATACCCCGGATGCCACCTTTCCAGAGTCCAGCGTTCAACATTCACTGGATTGGTTCTGGTCTCACTCACCGTAACACCATGCACCGATGTTCAGATGTGTGGCGCTCGCATTTGCTCATCTGCATATGTTTCGATAGCAACCTCATGTGCAGCCGTACACCAAAAGAAGCACCATATATATGTCAATATATATAGCGTCAGTAATAGTGTGGCGGCGCCGGACACCTCTATTACAATGGAACTGAAGTATCAGATGGGGAAAAATAACCACAAACAATGCTTTCTTTTGCTGCTCGTGTGCAAACTTGTGTGTTGCCTGTATGTTTTCTGCACGCTATTTTGCTTTGCGGGGCTGGCTAAATCATGAAATCTTGTCTCATTCACCATGATTACTTACTTACCTCTTTTTTTGCGGGTAAATATCTGCTTTATACCTTTAAAATAGTGTTACAGTCCGTTAGTACAAAAGTAGAGACATTGTCTGGAACACGGTCCAGCCAACCGGCGGTGCTACCTTCAGAACGATCAAAAGACAATGAGCAACACTATTTTGATGACGATCTATTTTCTGCGGAATAAACCTATCCAGGATCCTCTTAATTTCCAGAATCAAATGTCCATGAGCAGATTTGTTCAATGACTCGTCAGTTAATGCAGCAACCACCCCGCAAAACAAAAAAAAGTTAATGCAGCAACCAGGACAGAACATTCGGATTGAATAATAACTGAAAGGTCCGTCAACTTAGGCGAATTTTCTTAAGTGTCTTTTCTCACATGGAATTTTCTTTTTTTGAAATGGCCAAAATAGCTGGTTTTCATTTCATTTAGCAGAGAGAGAGGTTACAAAAATTGATCAAGCGATCGTGGAATGGAGAGACAATACATCTTACTTCGGGCCCCAAAGATCCGACCATCTGGAAAACTAAACTAACCACGCAGAGGGAGATATCTCACGTCACGTCCCCAAAGGGCTGCTGGATGCATGTTGCACCGGCGAGCCGCCATTGCTCCATGTCGCTATGGCATGCTTTGATGATGTGCCTAGCATCTGCCTGTTTGCCCCTGAAGATGCAAGCATTTCTTTCCAGCCAGATGTGCCAGAAAATGAGGTAAAGAAAACTTTGTTATCAACTTATTTTTGCAACTATCACTCACTTAGAAGCTAACGGTGGTGGATTCTATGCCCAAATGGGGATTTGGTGTTGAACTATTGATGGATCGGAACATGACGAATGGAGGCCAAAATGCATGGTGACTGTTTCAATTTGCCTTTTTTTGGTTAAGTCGGCAATGAGGTTGAGTGGTCAGGGACACCTGAGATCGTAGCGTATAATCTTATTTAAAGTATAGCAGTATGATAAAAAATTGGACTGTTGAGTAATATTGAGTTTGTTTTAGACCTATTAACATTTTTTAGGTGCAAGGCAGGTGCGCTGCCAAATTCATTAAGAGAGAAAAAACAAAACATAGTGACCCAATTTATATGGAAAAACAGGCCGAAAAACCATACACACATGATTGATTAACGGACAATCGTGCAAAAAAACCAACAATCCCGACCTCGGTCAAACTCAACTCCACAACCAACATGCCCATAACCCAAAGATGTGTGGGCGAACTCTTTGAAGACGCCTTCAAGCAGCATCGTCGCCTGTATCCTTTAATATCTTACCGAACCAAGGCTTTCGCGAAAAGCCAGCACACCAGCTCCGCCATACCTAAGGAAAAGGCCGTCCACATCAACAACACCCATGGCAACAATCGAACCAACAAGCAGCAGCCTAATGGAGAGAGGCAATCTTCCGCTATAAACTCCAAGAAACATCGTCTCCGGTACCCTTCGATCCCTAATGCCGCAATCAATACCACATTTTCCAGAATGACGACGTCAGTGCAGGATGGGTTGTTGGAAATATGCCCTAGAGGCAATAATAAAAGCATTATTATTATATTTCCTTGTTCATGATAATTGTCTTTATTCATGCTATAATTGTGTTATCCGGAAATCATAATACATGTGTGAATAATAGACACCAACATGTCCCTAGTAAGCCTCTAGTTGACTAGCTCGTTGATCAACAGATAGTCATGGTTTCCTGACTATGGACATTGGATGTCATTGATAACGAGATCACATCATTAGGAGAATGATGTGATGGACAAGACCCAATCCTAAACATAGCACAAGATCGTATAGTTCGTTTGCTAGAGTTTTCCAATGTCAAGTATCTTTTCCTTAGACCATGAGATCGTGTAACTCCCGGATACCGTAGGAGTGCTTTGGGTATACCAAACGTCACAACGTAACTGGGTGACTATAAAGGTAGACTACGGGTATCTCCGAAAGTGTCTGTTGGGTGACATGGATCAAGACTGGGATTTGTCACTCCGTAAGACGGAGAGGTATCACCGGGCCCACTCGGTAATGCATCATCATAATGAGCTCAAAGTGACCAAGTGTCTGGTCACGGGATCATGCATTACGGTACGACTAAAGTGACTTGCCGGTAATGAGATTGAACGAGGTATTGGGATACCGACGATCGAATCTCGGGCAAGTGACATATCGATTGACAAAGGGAATTGCATACGGGGTTGATTGAATCCTCGACATCGTGGTTCATCCGATGAGATCATCGTGGAGCATGTGGGAGCCAACATGGGTATCCAGATCCCGCTGTTGGTTATTGACCAGAGAGTCGTCTCGATCATGTCTGCTTGTCTCCCGAACCCGTAGGGTCTACACACTTAAGGTTCGGTGACGCTAGGGTTGTGAAGATATGTATATGCAGTAACCCGAATGTTGTTCGGAGTCCCGGATGAGATCTCGGACGTCACGAGGAGTTCCGAAATGGTCCGGAGGTAAAGAATTATATATAGGAAGTGCTGTTTCGGCCATCGGGACAAGTTTCGGGGTTATCGGTATTGTACCGGGACCACCGGAGGGGTCCCGGGGGCCCACCGGGTGGGGCCACCTGTCCCGGGGGGCCACATGGGCTGTAGGGGGTGCGCCTTGGCCTAGATGGGCCAAGGGAACCAGCCCCACTAGGCCCATGCGCCTAGGGTTTCCATGGGGGAGGAGTCCCACTAGTGGAAGGCACCCCTAGGTGCCTTGGGGGGAAGGGAAACCCACCCTTGGCCGCCGCCCCCCTAGTAGATTCCATCTACTAGGGCCGGCGCCCCCCTGGCACCCCTATATATAGTGGGGGAGAGGAGGGACTTGACACACCAGCCCCTGGCGCCTCCCTCTCTCCCCATTACGTCTCTCTTTCGTAGTATAGGCGAAGCCCTGCTACTGTGACGCCCTACATCCACCACCACGCCGTCGTGCTGCTGGATCTTCTTCAACCTCTCCTTCCCCCTTGCTGGATCAAGAAGGAGGAGACGTCTCCCGTCCCGTATGTGTGTTGAACGCGGAGGTGCCGTCCGTTCGGCGCTTGGTCATCGGTGATTTGGATCACGTCGTGTTCGACTACATCATCACCGTTCTTTGAACGCTTCCGCACGCGATCTACTAAGGTATGTAGATGCATCCGATGACTCATTGCTAGATGAACTCCTAGATGGATCTTGGTGAAACGAGTAGGAAAATTTTTGTTTTCTGCAACGTTCCCCAACAGTGGCATCATGAGCTAGGTCTATGCGTAGTTCTTCTTGCGCGAGTAGAACACAATTTGTTGTGGGTGTAGATTTGTCAACTTTCTTGCCGCTACTAGTCTTATCTTGCTTCAGCGGTATTGTGGGATGAAGCGGCCCGGACCAACCTTACACGTACGCTTACGTGAGACCGGTTCCACCGACTAACATGCACTAGTTGCATAAGGTGGCTGGCGGGTGTCTATCTCTCCCACTTTAGTTGGAGTGGATTCGATGAACAGGGTCCTTATGAAGGGTAATTAGAAGTTGACAAATCACGTTGTGTCTTTAACGTAGGTAAGAAGACGTTCTTGCTAGAACCCTAATTAAGCCACGTAAAACTTGCAACAACAATTAGAGGACGTCTAACTTGTTTTTGCAGCAAGTGGTTTGTGATATGATATGGCCAAAGTTGTGATGAATGATGAATGATCTATATGTGATGTATGAGATGTTCATGCTATTGTAATAGGATTCACGACTTGTATGTCGATGAGTATGACAACCGGCAGGAGCCATAGGAGTTGTCTTTATTCTTTTATATGACCTGCGTGTCATTGAGAAACGCCATGTAAATTACCTTACTTTATTGCTAAACGCGTTAGCCATGGTAGTAGAAGTAATAGTTGGCGAGCAACTTCATGGAGATAAGATGATGGAGATCATGATGATGGAGATCATGGTGTCAAGCCGGTGACAAGATGATCATGGAGCCCCAAGATGGAGATCAAAGGAGCTGTGTGATATTGGCCATATCATGTCACTATTATTATTTGATTGCATGTGATGTTTATCATGTTTTTGCATCTTGTTTACTTAGAGCGACGGTACTAAATAAGATGATCCCTCATAACAATTTCAAGAAGTGTTCTCCCCTAACTGTGCACCGTTGCTAAAGTTCGTCGTTTCGAAGCACGTCGTGATGATCGGGTGTGATAGATCCTTACGTTCACATACAACGGGTGTAAGACAGTTTTACACATGCAAAACAATTAGGGTTAACTTGACGAGCCTAGCATGTACAGACATGGCCTCGGAACACAGAAGACCGAAAGGTCAAGCATGAGTCGTATAGAAGATACGATCAACATGAAGATGTTCACCGACGTTGACTAGTCCGTCTCGCGTGATGATCGGACACGGTCTAGTTAACTCGGATCATGTAATACTTAGATGACTAGAGGGATGTCTAATCTAAGTGGGAGTTCATTAATAATTTGATTAGATGAACTTAATAATCATGAACTTAGTCTAAAATCTTTACAATATGTGTTGTAGATCAAATGGCCAACGTAGTCCTCAACTTCAACGCATTCCTAGAGAAAACCAAGCTGAAAGATGATGGCAGAAACTGTTGGAAATATGCCCTAGAGGCAATAATAAAAGCATTATTATTATATTTCCTTATTCATGATAATTTTCTTTATTCATGCTATAATTGTGTTATCCGGAAATCGTAATACATGTGTGAATAACAGACACCAACATGTCCCTAGTAAGCCTCTAGTTGACTAGCTCGTTGATCAACGGATAGTCATGGTTTCCTGACTATGGACATTGGATGTCATTGATAACGAGATCACATCATTAGGAGAATGATGTGATGGACAAGACCCAATCCTAAACATAGCACAAGATCGTATAGTTCGTTTGCTAGAGTTTTCCAATGTCAAAGTATCTTTCCTTAGACCATGAGATCGTGTAACTCCCGGATACCGTAGGAGTGCTTTGGGTATACCAAATGTCACAACGTAACTGGGTGACTATAAAGGTAGACTACGGGTATCTCCGAAAGTGTCTGTTGGGTTGACATGGATCAAGACTGGGATTTGTCACTCCGTATGACGGAGAGGTATCACTGGGCCCACTCGGTAATGCATCATCATAATGAGCTCAAAATGACCAAGTGTCTGGTCACGGGATCATGCATTACGGTACGAGTAAAGTGACTTGCCGGTAACGAGATTGAACGAGGTATTGGGATACCGACGATCAAATCTCGGGCAAGTAACATATCGATTGACAAAGGGAATTGCATACGGGGTTGATTGAATCCTCGACATCGTGGTTCATCCGATGAGATCATCGTGGAGCATGTGGGAGCCAACATGGGTATCCAGATCCCGTTGTTGGTTATTGACCGGAGAGTCGTCTCGGTCATGTCTGCTTGTCTCCCGAACCCGTAGGGTCTACACACTTAAGGTTCGGTGACGCTAGGGTTGAGAAGATATGTATATGCAGTAACCTGAATATTGTTCGGAGTCCCGGATGAGATCCCGGACGTCACGAGGAGTTCCGGAATGGTCCGGAGGTAAAGAATTATATATAGGAAGTGCTGTTTCGGCCATCGGGACAAGTTTCGGGGTCACCGGTATTGTACCGGGACCATCAGAAGGGTCCCGGGGGTCCACCGGGTGGGGCCACCTATCCCGGGGGGCCCCATGGGCTGAAGTGGGAGGGAACCCAGCCCAAAGTGGGTTGGGGCGCCACCCCCCAAGGGCCCATGCGCCTAGGGTTTGGGGGGAACCCTAGAGGGGGCGCCCCCTTGCTTGGGGGGCAAGCCCCCCACCCTTGGCCGCCGCCGCCCCTAGTAGATTCCATCTACTAGGGCCGGCGCCCCCCCCCTTGGTACCCCTATATATAGTGAGGGAGAGGAGGGACTTCATACAACAGCCCCTGGCGCCTCCCTCTCTCCCTGTTACGTCTTCATCTTGTAGCATAGGCGAAGCCCTGCTACTGTGACGCCCTGCATCCACCACCACGCCGTCGTGCTGCTGGATCTTCACCAACCTCTCCTTCCCCCTTGCTGGATCAAGAAGGAGGAGACGTCTCCTGTCCCATACGTGTGTTGAACGTGGAGGTGCCGTCCGTTCGGCGCTGGTCATCGGTGATTTGGATCACGTTGAGTACGCCTTCCTCATCCCCGTTCTTTGAATGCTTCCGCGCGTGATCTACAAAGGTATGTAGATGCAATCCGATCACTCGTTGCTAGATGAACTCCTAGATGGATCTTGGTGAAATGAGTAGGAAAATTTTTGTTTTCTGCAACGTTCCCCAACAGTGGCATCATGAGCTAGGTCTATGCGTAGTTCTTCTTGCGCGAGTAGAACACAATTTGTTGTGGGCGTAGATTTGTCAACTTTCTTGCCGCTACTAGTCTTTTCTTGCTTCAGCGGTATTGTGGGATGAAGCGGCCCGGACCAACCTTACACGTACGCTTACGTGAGACCGGTTCCACCGACTAACATGCACTAGTTGCATAAGGTGGATGGCGGGTGTCTGTCTCTCCCACTTTAGTTGGAACGGATTCAATGAACAGGGTCCTTATGAAGGGTAAATAGAACTTGACCAATCACGTTGTGGCTTTAACGTAGGTAAGAAGACGTTCTTGCTAGAACCCTAATTCAGCCACGTAAAACTTGCAACAACAATTAGAGGACGTCTAACTTGTTTTTGCAGCAAGTGGTTTGTGATATGATATGGCCAAAGTTGTGATGAATGATGAATGATCTATATGTGATGTATGAGATGTTCATGCTATTGTAACAGGAATCACGACTTGCATGTCGATGAGTATGACAACCGGCAGGAGCCATAGGAGTTGTCTTTATTCTTTTATATGACCTGCGTGTCATTGAGAAACGCCATGTAAATTACTTTACTTTATTGCTAAACGCGTTAGCCATAGTAGTAGAAGTAATAGTTGGCGAGCAACTTCATGGAGACACGATGATGGAGATCATGGTGTCAAGCCGGTGACAAGATGATCATGGAGCCCCAAGATGGAGATCAAAGGAGCTATGTGATATTGGCCATATCATGTCATGTTTATTATGTGATTGAATGTGATGTTTATCATGTTTTGCATCTTGTTTACTTAGAACGACGGTAGTAAATAAGATGATCCCTCATAACAATTTCAAGAAGTGTTCTCCCCTAACTGTGCACCGTTGCTAAAGTTCGTCGTTTCGAAGCACGCCGTGATGATCGGGTGTGATAGATCCTTACGTTCACATACAACGGGTGTAAGACAGTTTTACACATGCAAAACACTTAGGGTTAACTTGACGAGCCTAGCATGTACAGACATGGCCTCGGAACACAGTAGACCGAAAGGTCGAGCATGAGTCATATAGAAGATACGATCAACATGAAGATGTTCACCGACGTTGACTAGTCCGTCTCACATGATGATCGGACATGGTCTAGTTAACTCGGATCATGTAATACTTAGATGACTAGAGGGATGTCTAATCTAAGTGGGAGTTCATTAATAATTTGATTAGATGAACTTAATTATCATGAACTTAGTCTAAAATCTTTGCAATATGTCTTGTAGATCAAATGGCCAACGTAGTCCTCAACTTCAACGCGTTCCTAGAGAAAACCAAGCTGAAAGACGATGGCAGCAACTATACGGACTGGGTCCGGAACCTGAGGATCATCCTCATAGCTGCCAAGAAAGAATATGTCCTACAAGCACCGCTAGGTGAAGCTCCCGTCCCACAGAACCAAGACGTTATGAACGCTTGGCAGACACGTGTTGATGACTACTCCCTCGTTCAGTGCGGCATGCTTTACAGCTTAGAGCCGGGGCTCCAAAAGCGTTTTGAGAGACATGGAGCATATGAGATGTTCGAAGAGCTAAAAATGGTTTTTCAAGCTCATGCCCGGATCGAGAGATATGAAGTCTCCGATAAGTTCTTCAGCTGTAAGATGGAGGAAAATAGTTCTGTCAGTGAGCACATACTCACTATGTCTGGGTTACATAACCGCTTGTCTCAGCTGGGAGTTAATCTCCCGGATGATGCGGTCATTGACAGAATCCTCCAGTCGCTTCCACCAAGCTACAAGAGCTTTGTGATGAACTTCAACATGCAGGGGATGCAAAAGACCATTCCTGAGTTGTTCTCAATGCTGAAATCAGCGGAGGTAGAAGTCAAGAAGGAACATCAAGTGCTGATGGTCAATAAAACCACTAAGTTCAAGAAAGGCAAGGGTAAAAAGAACTTCAAGAAGGACGGCAAGGAGGTTGCCGCGCCCGGCAAGGAAGCTGCCGGGAAGAAGCCGAAGAATGGACCCAAGCCCGAGACTGAGTGCTTTTATTGCAAGGGAAGCAGTCACTGGAAGCGGAACTGCCCTAAGTACTTAGCAGACAAGAAGACCGGCAAAACAAAAGATATATTTGATGTACATGTAATAGATGTGTACCTTACCAGTACTCGTAGTGACTCCTGGGTATTTGATACCGGTGCCGTTGCTCATATTTGTAACTCACAACAGGAGCTGCGGAATAAACGGAGACTGGCGAAGGACGAGGTGACGATGCGCGTCGGGAATGGTTCCAAGGTCGATGTGATCGCCGTCGGCACGCTGCCTCTACATTTACCTACGAGATTAGTTTTAAACCTCAATAATTGTTATTTAGTGCCAGCTTTGAGCATGAACATTGTATCGGGATCTCGTTTAATTCGAGATGGCTACTCATTTAAATCTGAGAATAATGGTTGTTCCATTTATATGAGAGATATGTTTTATGGTCATGCTCCTATGGTAAATGGTTTATTCTTAATGAATCTCGAGCGTATTGCTACACATATTCATAGTGTGAGTACCAAAAGATGTAAGATTGATAATGATAGTTGGCACTGCCGCCTTGGTCACATAGGTGTCAAACGCATGAAGAAACTCCATGCAGATGGACTTTTAGAGTCTCTTGATTATGAATCATTTGACACGTGCGAACCATGCCTCATGGGTAAAATGACCAAGACTCCGTTCTCAGGAACAATGGAGCGAGCAACCAACTTATTGGAAATCATACATACTGATGTGTGCGGTCCAATGAGTGCTGAGGCTCGCGGTGGCTATCGTTATGTTCTCACCCTCACTGATGACTTGAGTAGATATGGGTATGTCTACTTAATGAAACACAAGTCTGAAACCTTTGAAAAGTTCAAGGAATTTCAGAGTGAGGTTGAAAATCAACGTGACAGGAAAATCAAGTTTCTACGATCAGATCATGGAGGAGAATACTTGAGTCACGAGTTTGGCACATACTTAAGAAAATGTGGAATAGTTTCACAACTCACGCCGCCTGAAACACCTCAGCGTAACGGTGTGTCCGAACGTCGTAATCGCACTATATTAGATATGGTGCGATCTATGATGTCTCTTACCGATTTACCGCTATCCTTTTGGGGCTATGCTTTAGAGACTGCCGCATTCACTTTAAATAGGGCTCCGTCGAAATCCATTGAGACGACACCGTATGAATTATGGTTTGGGAAGAAACCTAAGCTGTCGTTTCTAAAAGTTTGGGGATGCGATGCTTATGTCAAGAAACTTCAACCTGAAAAGCTCGAACCCAAGTCGGAAAAATGCGTCTTCATAGGATACCCAAAAGAAACTATTGGGTACACCTTCTACCTCAGATCCGAAGGCAAGATCTTTGTTGCCAAGAATGGGTCCTTTCTAGAGAAAGAGTTTCTCTCGAAAGAAGTAAGTGGGAGGAAAGTAGAGCTTGATGAAGTATTACCTCTTGAACCGGAAAATGGCGCAACTCAAGAAAATGTTCCTGAGGTGCCTGCACCGACTAGAGAGGAAGTTAATGATAATGATCAAGATACTTCTGATCAAGCTCCTACTGAAATTCGAAGGTCCACAAGGACACGTTGCGCACCAGAGTGGTACGGCAACCCTGTCTTCGAATCATGTTGTTAGACAACGGTGAACCTTCGAACTATGAAGAAGCGATGGCGGGCCCGGATTCCGACAAATGGCTAGAAGCCATGAAATCCGAGATAGGATCCATGTATGAAAATGAAGTATGGACTTTGACTGACTTGCCCCTTGAACGGCGAGCCATGGAAAATAAATGGATCTTTAAGAAGAAGACAGACGCGGATGGTAATGTGACCATCTATAAAGCTCGACTTGTCGCTAAGGGTTATCGACAAGTTCAAGGGGTTGACTACGATGAGACTTTCTCACCGGTAGCGAAGCTAAAGTCCGTCCGAATCATGTTAGCAATTGTTGCATTCTACGATTATGAGATATGGCAAATGGACGTCAAAACGGCATTCCTTAATGGTTTCCTTAAGGAAGAATTGTATATGATGCAGCCGGAAGGTTTTGTCGATCCTAAGAATGTTGACAAGGTGTGCAAGCTCCAACGCTTGATTTATGGGCTGGTGCAAGCATCTCGGAGTTGGAACATTCGCTTTGATGAGATGATCAAAGCTTTGGGTTTACACAGACTTATGGAGAAGCCTGCGTTTACAAGAAAGTGAGTGGGAGCTCTGTAGCATTTCTCATATTATATGTAGATGACATACTATTGATGGGAAATGATATAGAACTCTTGGACAGCATCAAGGCCTACTTGAATAATAGTTTTTCAATGAAGGACCTTGGAGAAGCTGCTTATATATTAGGCATCAAAATCTATAGAGATAGATCAAGACACCTCATAGGTCTTTCACAAAGCACATACCTTGATAAGATATTGAAGAAGTTCAATATGGATCAATCTAAGAAGGGGTTCTTGCCTGTGTTACAAGGTATGAAATTGAGCTCAGCTCAATGTCCGACCACGGCAGAAGATATAGAAGAGATGAGCGTCATCCCTATGCATCAGCCATAGGTTCTATTATGTATGCCATGCTGTGTACCAGACCTGATGTAAACCTTGCCGTAAGTTTGGTAGGAAGGTACCAAAGTAATCCCGGCAAGGAACACTGGACAGCGGTCAAGAATATCCTAAAGTACCTGAAAAGGACTAAGGAAATGTTTCTCGTTTATTGAGGTGACGAAGAGCTCGTCGTAAAGGGTTACGTCGACGCTAGCTTTGACACAGATCTGGATGACTCTAAGTCACAAACCGGATACGTGTATATTTTGAATGGTGGGGCAGTAAGCTGGTGCAGTTGCAAGCAAAGCGTCGTGGCGGGATCTACATGTGAAGCGGAGTACATGGCAGCCTCGGAGGCAGCACATGAAGCAATATGGGTGAAGGAGTTCATCACCGACCTAGGAGTCATACCCAATGCGTCGGGGCCGATCAAGCTCTTCTGTGACAACACTGGAGCTATTGCTCTTGCCAAGGAGCCCAGGTTTCACAAGAAGATAAGGCACATCAAGCGTCGCTTCAACTCCATTCGTGAAAATGTTCAAGATGGAGACATAGAGATTTGTAAAGTACATACGGACCTGAACGTAGCGGATCCATTGACTAAACCTCTCCCTAGAGCAAAACATGATCAACACCAGAATTCCATGGGTGTTCGATTCATCACAATGTAACTAGATTATTGACTCTAGTGCAAGTGGGAGACTGTTGGAAATATGCCCTAGAGGCAATAATAAAAGCATTATTATTATATTTCCTTATTCATGATAATTGTCTTTATTCATGCTATAATTGTGTTATCCGGAAATCGTAATACATGTGTGAATAACAGACACCAACATGTCCCTAGTAAGCCTCTAGTTGACTAGCTCGTTGATCAACGGATAGTCATGGTTTCCTGACTATGGACATTGGATGTCATTGATAACGAGATCACATCATTAGGAGAATGATGTGATGGACAAGACCCAATCCTAAACATAGCACAAGATCGTATAGTTCGTTTGCTAGAGTTTTCCAATGTCAAAGTATCTTTCCTTAGACCATGATATCGTGTAACTCCCGGATACCGTAGGAGTGCTTTGGGTATACCAAACGTCACAACGTAACTGGGTGACTATAAAGGTAGACTACGGGTATCTCCGAAAGTGTCTGTTGGGTTGACATGGATCAAGACTGGGATTTGTCACTCCGTATGACGGAGAGGTATCACTGGGCCCACTCGGGAATGCATCATCATAATGAGCTCAAAGTGACCAAGTGTCTGGTCACGGGATCATGCATTACGGTACGAGTAAAGTGACTTGCCGGTAACGAGATTGAATGAGGTATTGGGATACCGACGATCGAATCTCGGGCAAGTAACATATCGATTGACAAAGGGAATTGCATACGGGGTTGATTGAATCCTCGACATCATGGTTCATCCGATGAGATCATCATGGAGCATGTGGGAGCCAACATGGGTATCCATATCCCGTTGTTGGTTATTGACCGGAGAGTCGTCTCGGTCATGTCTGCTTGTCTCCCGAACCCGTAGGGTCTACACACTTAAGGTTCGGTGACGCTAGGGTTGAGAAGATATGTATATGCAGTAACCCGAATATTGTTCGGAGTCCCGGATGAGATCACGGACGTCACGAGGAGTTCCGGAATGGTCCGGAGGTAAAGAATTATATATACGAAGTGCTGTTTCGGCCATCGGGACAAGTTTCGGGGTCACCGGTATTGTACCGGGACCACCGGAAGGGTCCCGGGGGTCCACCGGGTGGGGCCACCTATCCCGGGGGGCCCCATGGGATGAAGTGGGAGGGAACCCAGCCCAAAGTGGGCTGGGGCGCCACCCCCCAAGGGCCCATGCGCCTAGGGTTTGGGGGGAACCCTAGAGGGGGCGCCCCCTTGCTTGGGGGGCAAGACCCCCACCCTTGGCCGCTGCCCCCCTTAGTAGATTCCATCTACTAGGGCCGGCGCCCCCCTTGGCACCCCTATATATAGTGAGGGAGAGGAGGTACTTCATACACCAGGCCCTGGCGCCTCCCTCTCTCCCTGTTACGTCTCCATCTTGTAGCATAGGCGAAGCCCTGCTACTGTGACGCCCTGCATCCACCACCACGCCGTCGTGCTGCTGGATCTTCACCAACCTCTCCTTCCCCCTTGCTGGATCAAGAAGGAGGAGACGTCTCCTGTCCCGTACGTGTGTTGAACGCGGAGGTGTCATCCGTTCGGCGCTGGTCATCGGTGATTTGGATCACGTTGAGTACGCCTTCCTCATCCCCGTTCTTTGAACGCTTCCGCGCGTGATCTACAAAGGTATGTAGATGCAATCCGATCACTCATTGCTAGATGAACTCCTAGATGGATCTTGGTGAAACGAGTAGGAAAATTTTTGTTTTCTGCAACGTTCCCCAACAGCAACTATACGGACTGGGTCCAGAACCTGAGGATCATCCTCATAGCTACCAAGAAAGATTATGTCCTACAAGCACCGCTTGGTGACGCACCCGTTCTCCCTGCAGAACAAGATGTTATGAACGCTTGGCAGGCACGTACCGATGACTACTCCCTCGTTCAGTGCGGCATGCTTTACAGTTTAGAGCCGGGGCTCCAAAAGCGTTTTGAGAGACACGGAGCATATGAGATGTTCGAAGAGCTGAAACTGGTTTTCCAAGCTCATGCCCGGGTCGAGAGATATCAAGTCTCCGACAAGTTCTTCAGCTGTAAGATGGAGGAAAACAGTTCTGTCAGTGAGCACATACTCACTATGTCTGGGTTGCATAACCGCTTGACTCAGCTGGGAGTTAATCTCCCGGATGATGCGGTCATTGACAGAATCCTCCAATCGCTTCCACCAAGCTACAAGAGCTTTGTGATGAACTTCAATATGCAGGGGATGGAAAAGACCATTCTTGAAGTATTTGCTATGCTGAAATCAGCAGAGGTAGAAGTCAAGAAGGAACATCAAGTGTTGATGGTCAAAAAGACCACTAAGTTCAAGAAGGGCAAGGGTAAAAAGAACTTCAAGAAAGACGGCAAGGAAGTTGCCGCGCCCGGCAAGCAAGCTGCCGGGAAGAAGTCAAAGAATGGACCCAAGCCTGAGACAAAGTGCTTTTATTGCAAAGGGAAGGGTCACTAGAAGCGAAACTGCCCCAAATACTTAGCGCATAAGAAGGCCGGAAACACCAAAGGTATATTTGATATATACGTAATTGATGTGTACCTTACCAGTACTCGTAGTAACTCCTGGGTATTTGATACCGGTGCCGTTGCTCATATTTGTAACACACAGCAGGAGCTGCGGAATAAACGGAGACTGGCGAAGGACGAGGTGACGATGCGCGTTGGGAATGGTTCCAAGGTCGATGTGATCGCCGTCGGCACGCTACCACTGCATTTACCTACGGGATTAGTTATAAACCTCAATAATTGTTATTTAGTGCCAAGTTTGAGCATGAACATTGTATCAGGATCTCGTTTAATTCGAGATGGCTACTCATTTAAATCCGAGAATAATGGTTGTTCTATTTATATGAGAGATATGTTTTACGGTCATGCTCCGATGGTGAATGGTTTATTCTTTATGGATCTCGAACGTAAAGCTACACATATTCATAGTGTAAGTACCAAAAGATGTAAGATTGATAACGATAGTCCCACATACTTGTGGCACTGCCGCCTTGGTCACATAGGTGTCAAACGCATGAAGAAGCTCCATGCTGATGGACATTTAGAGTCTCTTGATTATGAATCATTTGACACGTGCGAACCATGCCTCATGGGTAAAATGACCAAGACTCCGTTCTCAGGAACAATGGAGCGAGCAACCAACTTATTGGAAATCATACATACTGATGTGTGCGGTCCAATGAGTGTTGAGGCTCACGGTGGATATCGTTATGTTCTCACCCTCACTGATGACTTGAGTAGATATGGGTATGTCTATTTAATGAAACACAAGACTGAAACCTTTGAAAAGTTCAAGGAATTTCAGAGTGAGGTTGAAAATCAACGTGACAGGAAAATCAAGTTTCTGCGATCAGATCGTGGAGGAGAATACTTGAGTCACGAATTTGGCACACACTTAAGAAAATGTGGAATCGTTTCACAACTCACGCCGCCTGGAACACCTCAGCGTAATGGTGTGTCCGAACATCGTAATCGCACTCTATTCGATATGGTGCGATCTATGATGTCTCTTACCGATTTACCGCTATCTTTTTGGGGCTATGCTTTAGAGACTACCGCGTTCACTTTAAATAGGGCTCCGCCGAAATCCGTTGAGACGACACCGTATGAATTATGGTTTGGGAAGAAACCTAAGCTATCGTTTCTAAAAGTTTGGGGATGCGATGCTTATGTCAAGAAACTTCAACCTGAAAAGCTCGAACCCAAGTCGGAAAAATGCGTCTTCATACGATACCCAAAAGAAACTATTGGGTATACCTTCTACCTCAGATCCGAAGGCAAGATCTTTGTTGCCAAGAATGGGTCCTTTCTAGAGAAAGAGTTTCTCTCGAAAGAAGTAAGTGGGAGGAAAGTAGAGCTTGATGAAGTATTACCTCTTGAACCGGAAAATGGCGCAACTCAAGAAAATGTTCCTGAGGTGCCAGCACCGACTAGAGAGGAAGTTAATGATAATTATCAAGATACTTCTGATCAACCTCCTACTGAAATTCGAAGGTCCACAAGGACACGTTCCGCACCAGAGTGGTACGGCAACCCTGTCTTGGAAATCATGTTGTTAGACAACGGTGAACCTTCGAACTATGAAGAAGCGATGGCGGGCCCGGATTCCGACAAATGGCTAGAAGCCATGAAATCCGAGATAAGATCCATGTATGAAAATGAAGTATGGACTTTGACTGACTTGCCCGTTGAGCGGCGAGCCATAGAAAATAAATGGATCTTTAAGAAGAAGACAGACGCGGATGGTAATGTGACCATCTATAAAGCTCGGCTTGTCGCTAAGGGTTATCGACAAGTTCAAGGGGTTGACTACGATGAGACTTTCTCACCGGTAGCGAAGCTAAAGTCCGTCCGAATCATGTTAGCAATTGCCGCGTTTTACGATTATGAGATATGGCAAATGGACGTCAAAACGGCATTCCTTAATGGTTTCCTTAAGGAAGAATTGTATATGATGCAGCCGAAAGGTTTTGTCGATCCTAAGAATGCTGACAAGGTGTGCAAGCTCCAACGCTCGATTTATGGGCTGGTGCAAGCATCTCGGAGTTGGAACATTCGCTTTGATGAGATGATCAAAGCGTTTGGGTTTACGCAGACTTATGGAGAAGCCTGCGTTTACAAGAAAGTGAGTGGGGCTCTGTAGCATTTCTCATATTATATGTAGATGACATACTTTTGATGGGAAATGATATAGAACTCTTGGACAGCATCAAGGCCTACTTGAATAAGAGTTTTTCAATGAAGGACCTTGGAGAAGCTGCTTATATATTAGGCATCAAAATCTATAGGGATAGATCGAGACGCCTCATAGGTCTTTCACAAAGCACATACCTTGATAAGATATTGAAGAAGTTCAATATGGATCAATCCAAGAAAGGGTTCTTGCCTGTTTTGCAAGGTGTGAGATTGAGCTCGGCTCAATGCCCGACCACGGCAGAAGATATAGAAGAGATGAGCGTCATCCCCTATGCATCAGCCATAGGTTCTATTATGTATGCCATGCTGTGTACCAGACCTGATGTAAACCTTGTCGTAAGTTTGGTAGGAAGGTACCAAAGTAATCCCGGCAAGGAACACTGGACAGCGGTCAAGAATATCCTGAAGTACCTAAAAAGGACTAAGGAAATGTTTCTCGTTTATGGAGGTGACGAAGAGCTCGTCGTAAAGGGTTACGTCGACGCTAGCTTCGACACAGATCTGGATGACTCTAAGTCACAAACCGGATACGTGTATATTTTGAATGGTGGGGCAGTAAGTTGGTGCAGTTGCAAGCAAAGCGTCGTGGCGGGATCTATATGTGAAGCGGAGTACATGGCAGCCTCGGAGGCAGCACATGAAGCAATTTGGGTGAAGGAGTTCATCACCGACCTAGGAGTCATACCCAATGCATCGGGGCCGATCAAGCTCTTCTGTGACAACACTGGAGCTATTGCTCTTGCCAAGGAGCCCAGGTTTCACAAGAAGACAAGGCACATCAAGCGTCGCTTCAACTCCATTCGTGAAAATGTTCAAGATGGAGACATAGAGATTTGTAAAGTACATACGGACCTGAATGTAGCGGATCCGTTGACTAAACCTCTCCCTAGAGCAAAACATGATCAACACCAGAATTCCATGGGTGTTCGATTCATCACAATGTAACTAGATTATTGAATCTAGTGCAAGTGGGAGACTGTTGGAAATATGCCCTAGAGGCAATAATAAAAGCATTATTATTATATTTCCTTGTTCATGATAATTGTCTTTATTCATGCTATAATTGTGTTATCCGGAAATCGTAATACATGTGTGAATAATAGACACCAACATGTCCCTAGTAAGCCTCTAGTTGACTAGCTCGTTGATCAACAGATAGTCATGGTTTCCTGACTATGGACATTGGATGTCATTGATAACGAGATCACATCATTAGGAGAATGATGTGATGGACAAGACCCAATCCTGAACATAGCACAAGATCGTATAGTTCGTTTGCTAGAGTTTTCCAATGTCAAGTATCTTTTCCTTAGACCATGAGATCGTATAACTCCCGGATACCGTAGGAGTGCTTTGGGTATACCAAACGTCACAACGTAACTGGGTGACTATAAAGGTAGACTACGGGTATCTCCAAAAGTGTCTGTTGGGTGACATGGATCAAGACTGGGATTTGTCACTCCGTATGACGGAGAGGTATCACCGGGCCCACTCAGTAATGCATCATCATAATGAGCTCAAAGTGACCAAGTGTCTGGTCACGGGATCATGCATTACGGTACGAGTAAAGTGACTTGCCGGTAACGAGATTGAACGAGGTATTGGGATACCGACGATCGAATCTCGGGCAAGTGACATATCGATTGACAAAGGGAATTGCATATGGGGTTGATTGAATCCTCGACATCGTGGTTCATCCGATGAGATCATCATGGAGCATGTGGGAGCCAACATGGGTATCCAGATCCCGCTGTTGGTTATTGACCGGAGAGTCGTCTCGGTCATGTCTGCTTGTCTCCCGAACCCGTAGGGTCTACACACTTAAGGTTCGGTGACGCTAGGGTTGTGAAGATATGTATATGCAGTAACCCGAATGTTGTTCGGAGTCCCGGATGAGATCCCGGACGTCACGATGAGTTCCGGAATGGTCCGGAGGTAAAGAATTATATATAGGAAGTGCTGTTTCGGCCATCGGGACAAGTTTCGGGGTTATCGGTATTGTACCGGGACCACCGAAGGGGTCCCGGGGGCCCACCGGGTGGGGCCACCTGTCCCGGGGGGCCACATGGGCTGTAGGGGGTGCGCCTTGGCCTAGATGGGCCAAGGGCACCAGCCCCACTAGTCCCATGCGCCTAGGGTTTCCATGGGGGAGGAGTCCCACTAGTGGAAGGCACCCCTAGGTGCCTTGGGGGGGAGGGAAACCCACCCTTGGCCGCCGCCCCCCCTAGTAGATTCCATCTACTAGGGCCAGCGCCCCCCTGGCACCCCTATATATAGTGGGGGAGAGGAGGGACTTGACACACCAGCCCCTGGCGCCTCCCTCTCTCCCCGTTACGTCTCTCTTTCGTAGTATAGGCGAAGCCCTGCTACTGTGATGCCCTGCATCCACCACCACGCCGTCGTGCTGCTGGATCTTCTTCAACCTCTCCTTCCCCCTTGCTGGATCAAGAAGGAGGAGACGTCTCCCGTCCCGTACGTGTGTTGAACGCGGAGGTGCCATCCGTTCGACGCTTGGTCATCGGTGATTTGGATCACGTCGTGTTCGACTACATCATCACCGTTCTTTGAACGCTTCCGCACGCGATCTACTAAGGTATGTAGATGCATCCGATGACTCGTTGCTAGATGAACTCCTAGATGGATCTTGGTGAAACGAGTAGGAAAATTTTTGTTTTCTGCAACGTTCCCCAACATGGGCCATCACCCAAACTAAACACATGTGTAGCAGGGTTCAAATTGCCCATGCCACGACCTAGGGAGGGAACAAATGTCTACGCTACATTTTAGAGCATCTCTAGCAGAGCCGCTAAATGGCCAACTCGCAAAATCGATTTACTATTTGCCCTAAATCGATTTTGCGGGCAGATTTTGCGCGACGTAGAAAAGATACCGTAAATGGACTTACAAATTTAAAAGACTTAGGGTAAAACATGTTCCCACTACATAGATAGTTTGAACCTCGCTGGAATTCATCACTAGACGATGGAGTGTGGCGGCCGCTCATGGCTTCACAACGGAGGGTGGCGGCGGCTCACGGCTTCACGCCGAGGTAATACTTGTACGTCGACTGGTAGAAAGTGTAGGCCAGGTCATACTCCACCTTCATCGCATCATAGCATTTGGCGGCTCCCTCTTTGCCGGCCTCCAGCGCCTCCTTCGCGGCGAGCGCTCGTCCTCCGCCTCGCGAAGCTTCTTCGTGGAAGGCTAGAGAGCCTCATAGAGCTAGTTGAAGCGCCGCCACTCGCAGCTCTTGCCGCTGCGGGAGAGGGCATCGCGGTTGCGTACCTGTGCTGAGCGCCACCGCTCGACGGCGGGAGGACTGAGCTGCCGGCCGCGCTTGCACGGCGGCGACCCCTAGGTTTGCGGCCTTCTCCCGACATGGTTGCGCTCGATTTGGCCGGATGAGCTCATCGGAACTGTGGCAGAGGGGAAGAGGAACACGGCGGATCCATTGGCAGAGGCAGGGGGCTGGCAGGGACCTTAGCCCCTCCTATGCTCTGACAAATACAACTATATGTGCTCCTAATCCTCCATTTGTCAAACAAAATTAGCAAGATTTAGATGATTTGGCTCCTTCTAACATTATATAACATGTTTGCCCCTTGCTATATTGAGTTTTTACCTCCGCCACTGGGCGGATCTGATGCGAGACATGAACCCTAAATTGCCCTATCCACGTGCATATAGCGGTTGGAGAGGTGGTTTGCGGGCCGCCCGTATAATTTTTACGGGCCGGTGAAAGTTTGACGGACCAGTTCTGGCCCGAAAAAGGCCGGAAACGCTATCCCGACCGCAAATGTATGGGCCAGCGGTGAGGTAGCGCACCTGCTAGAGATGCACTTAATGGGTATCACATTTGGTACAGGGCGCAACCCATTACATTAGCCCTTTGCTAGGCCTCAAGCAATCGCGTAAAATGCAGCGAGCCACTAACAACCGCTACCAAGAATGTGTTTTGAAGAGATTTCATTATATTTTTTAGGCATAGAAGTTACTTTGTATTTTTTTAATCTTAAGTTCAAATCAGTGTATCTGTTATAACTGTGATTGTTATGAGTATCAATAAAGTTATAGGTGTTTAAAAAAACTGCTACCTCCCCTTAAAAAAATTAGTTAACCTACATTGCTCTATATCATGCATGTATTTATCCAATCATAGTTATGCGTTGAAGAACAGTGATGACTCAATGGCGCTACCTGCAGTGTTGGACCACCATATCGCGGCCTGCCATCATCCCTGTGGCAACCACCCCCGTGTGCGCATCCCAGCAGTTGCGCCCGCGAATCGTTTTTTGGCTATTGCAAGTAGTGAGTCATGTGACTGCGTGATGTGAGTTCTTTCCAATCATGCACTCGCGTGTGGCGGCGGCCGGCCGCCCGTTGCGTCGGGTGCGCACAGGCGACACAGGCCGGGGTTAGGCCAACTCCACCGCGCGACCCCAAACGGATGTCCGTTCCTATTCGTTTGGGGTGCGATTTAGCGGACGTCCAGGGGCGGACAGACGGACAAAAGTATCTGCGCCCAGCACGTAGGAGGCATCCTGACCGCAAATGGACGTGGCCCGCCCGCACCGAGCTCCTTCGCCTTGCCACCGCACCCTGCCTCGCTAGAGGGCGCCCGCCCCGAGCTCCTGGGCCATCCCGCGCTTGTCGGAGCGCACCCACCGTGCAGCCCCGCTCCGAGCTTCCCGGCAGCACCGCGCCGCGTGCCGCCCCGAGCTCCCCAGCTGCCCGAAGCCCCACGCTCGCCGGAGCGCGCCCACCCCGAGCACCCGGGCCGCCCCGTGCTCGCCGGAGCGCGCCCACCCTGAGCTCCAAGGCCGCCCCGCGCTCGCTGGAGCGCGCCTGCCCCGCCTCGAGCTCCCCACACGCCGCAACGCCGCCAGAGCGCGCAACCCCGTCTCGGAAGCGCGCGCTCGCTCGCGCCCGGCCCCAACTCGGTGCGGCATGGGTGCGGCTAGCTAGCACACACGGGCTGGCTGGCTAGCTAGCTAGCAGCGATGCATGCACGGGCGCGCTTACTAGCTTGCTAGAGCCCAATTGTTGCTGCTACACCCCCGCACGATGGAGCCGCGTCGGCATAGCGAGGCGATGGACGCATGGAACAGGCCGGAGAAGCGAATCCCGGCAACCTGCACAGCGAGGGGGAGGCGGAGGAACGGCGCGGCGAGCGGGGAGGCGAAGGGACGGCGGCGGCCTGCGCGGGGAACATGGAGGCGGAGGGACGGCGGCGTGCGGCGGCGGCTAGTGGGGCGAGCGGGATGTGCGGTCACTGATTTGTGGGCTATAGAGAGGACGGAGCGGACGAGAGCAACCAGCGACAACGTCCATTTCGTGTCCGTCCAACCGCATTTGTCGCGCAAATTTGGTCTGGGTTTGGGGTCAAAACGGACACTAGCGGGCAACTCTGTCCGCTTGGGTATTACCGATGAGTCGTATCTTATCTCAAACGGACAAATTCGGACCGGATGGGTTACGCGGTGGAGTTGGCCTTAGCGGCGGCGCGGCTGGATCTCCCAGAGGGCGGCGATTGAGAGTGGCACGACGGCTGCGTGCATGGAGTTGCTACTGCTGTTGTATGCACCACGTTCGTGATGTATTTTCTGCTATTGTATATTTGTCCACCGATGAAACAGAACGTGTGTGATGCTCTATTTCTTGCTGTTGTATGCACGAGTGTGTGCGTGTTGTTGAGTTGAGGCGTGCTTGATGTGTGTTGCATGATGTGGATGGGTGCTTAGGTGTGTTCACTCATGTGTTGCTGAGCTATGTTCATGAATATTTTTTCTCATGTGTGTTCACAACTTGCAGCACATCACTCAAATCAAACCAAACATTACGATAACTATCCTCAATTCATCCTTCGAACCAAACAAAAGGACTAACCTCGCCCACCCAACCAAACAAAAATAAGGGCTATCCCTAGCCATGTGGTTGAGGATACCCACAAGTGGCCACAACCACACTAGCCGTTGAGTACAAATGTACAATGAACAATGCTCGGTCGACATGATTCCTCCTTCCTGCCCTATCGAGCACCACTACAGAGCTCGCGTGACTCTGCTCTTGTCCAGACTTCTTCCTGTTCGTCCCTTTACCCCGACCCCTCACTCTGACCTAGTAGCGAGTGTCGAGGAGTGGAGATGGCCCCCATCCGCCACTCCAGGGCACGAAAGCAGGAGGCCGCCGCTCCAGGGCACGAAAGCAGGAGGCCGCCGCCCAGGCCTATACGTGCCTGGACGCGCTGCGTCTGCTCACGCTCTCCAGAGTTGCGCCGGCGGACGAGCTCACCCTCGACGGGACCGGGCCAGCTGACGACGCCACCACGCCGCCTCCGCCTCCGTCTCCATCTCCACCACCATTGCTGCCACAGCCCCAAACGAGGCAGGAGCGGGAACATGAATCGTAGCTGCAAGAAGCTCAGGCGGAGGCGGAGCCGGGCACCTCCAAGCTATTAAATTCATGCACCAGCCAACTCATCCAAAAGTCTGAACTGATGGAGGGAGGTGGGCAATATATTTTAACACCCCCCCCTCACATCTAGACTATTTTAGTCCTTAGACGTGGGATCGATGTAGGCCGCAGAATCGTTTTATTTAATACTGCGTTGGCAGGGTCTTGAACTCAAGACCTTTTGGCTCGGATACCATATTAAATTCATGCACCAGCCAACTCATCCAAAAGTACGAACTGATGGAGGAAGGTGGGCAATATATTTTAACACTGATGGAGGGAGGTGGGCAAAATATGTTAGAATAGTTGTATAGGGATAGGACCTGTTGTTTAAACTTGTACTTCATCTCTATCTCTTCTTCTCTCTCCTGCAGCTTTCCTCTCACGTCTTCTGTCACGATCGTCCCGATCGATCTCAACTTCTTGTACGC
>NC_041388.1:610720097-610722748 GCF_002162155.2 Triticum dicoccoides | reverse complement strand
GGCCCGAGACAAAGGGTTCAACGCTTTCCAACCTATTTTACATGGTAGTCAGAGCCTCTTCCTCATAGATCAAAGATCGCATCTAGCTACCTCCCGAAAAGCGCATCAAGCCTCCTCTCTCGATCGAGAACATGGCCACCACCACCGCCACATCGCTGTCCGACACCTCGGGCGCGCTCACCACCACCTCGCCTTCCGCCTTCGCATCATCCTCATCCAGCACCACCGCAGGGTCTCTCGGATCGCCACCACAGGAGAAGCTCATGAGGGGAAACTTCCTCTTATGGAAGGCCATTGTGCTGCCCCAGATCAAAGACGCTTAGATGGAACACCACCTCGACGGGATCGACGGGATGAGCCCGCCACCGCCGGCCACCCTCACCGTTACCAAGGACGACAAGGAGGAACAGATCTTCAACTATGCCCGACCCCTCTGGTACGCACAACAGCAGCAACTACAAGGGTATCTGATGGGATCTCTCTCCCGCGTTATCCTCGCACAGGTCGCGACGTTGCAGACGCCGGCCGGAGTCTAGAGCGCCATCCGCGCGTCGAGCCACCCGCCAGCCCATGTGCGGGAAGGGGCGAATCCCCTGTCGCCGCGTCACCGCGGGCCTCTTCACCAGCCGACCACGGGCGCGTGCCTGGCCCCACAGTGGCCAGCCGCGGCTGCGCGCCTGGGTCCCCGACCGGCAGGGCGTCAGATTCCACCTCGGATCAAGAGCCGACGGATTTGCTCTCTGTCTTGGATAGAGAACCGGCCGGATCTTCTGTGGCCAATACAGCTACACCAGGATCGCGTGTACCACAGTCCACAGTGGCTGTTCCTGTGTCTTCTACAACTTCCCTTCGGCAAACAAGGTCCCGGTCAGGTATTGTCAAAGAAAAACAGTACAATGATGGTACTATAAGGTATGATAAAGTTAAACGAGCTTTTCTTACCATTACCGGTGAACCAATTCATTTGCATGATGCTCTTGCTAATAAGGATTGGAAGGAAGCTATGGATAAAGAATATGATGCTCTTATGAAAAATAAAACCTGGCACTTGGTACCACCAAAACATGGAGACAATATTATTGATTGCAAGTGGGTATACAAGATAAAAAGAAAATCTGATGGAAGCATAGACAGGTATAAAGCTTGATTAGTTGCCAAAGGTTTTAAACAAAGGTTTGGAATTGATTATGAAGATACCTTTAGCCCTGTTGTTAAGTCTGCCACTATTCGACTTGTTCTGTCTATTGCTATTTCCAGAGGTTGGAGTTTAAGACAGCTAGATGTTCAGAATGCGTTTCTTCATGGTGTTCTTGAGGAAGAAGTGTTCATGAGGCAACCACTAGGCTATGAGGATCACAGCACACCACAGTATGTTTGTAAGTTGGATAAGGCATTATATGGCTTGAAACAAGCACCAAGAGCCTGGTATTCCAGATTGAGCATGCAGTTGCAACACCTTGGGTTCATATCATCCAAGGCAGATACTTCATTGTTATTCTTTAGAAAAGGCAATGTTACTATCTTTGCGCTTGTTTATGTTGATGATATAATTGTTGCTAGTTCAAGTGCAGAAGCTACATCTTGCTTGCTTAAGGATTTGAAATTGGAGTTTGCCCTCAAAGACTTGGGTGATCTTCATTATTTTCTTGGAATAGAAGTGAAGAAAATTAAAGATGGCATACTTCTCTCACAGGAAAAATATAACACTGATATTCTCAGAAGAGTGGGTTTGGAAAATTGCAAGCCGGTTAGTACGCCAATTTCTACCTCAGAGATGCTTACAACAGAAAGTGGAGAAGCTCTTGCACCAGTTGATGCAACAAATTATAGGAGTGTTGTAGGTGCTTTGCAATATTTAACCCTTACTCGTCCTGATATTTCCTACTCAGTAAATAAGGTATGTCAATATTTGCATGCACCTAGAACCACTCATTGGACTGCAGTTAAGAGGATTCTAAGGTATCTTAAGTACTCAGAAGGTCTTGGACTTCAGATTACCAAGTCTTCCTCTCTTCTTGTAACTGCTTATTCAGATGCAGACTGGGCAGGATGTGCTGATGATAGAAGATCTACAGGTGGTTTTGCTGTTTTTCTGGGAACAAATCTTGTGTCATGGAGCGCAAGAAAACATGCCACTGTCTCAAGATCAAGTACAGAGGCTGAGTATAAAGCCTTGGCTAATGCTACAACTGAAGTAATATGGATTCAGACACTACTTTATGAGCTTGGCATTAAAGCACCTCAGGCTGCGAGACTATGGTGTGATAACATTGGTGCAACCTATCTCTCAGCCAATCCAGTTTTTCATGCAAGAACAAAACACATTGAGGTTGACTTTCATTTTGTCAGAGAAAGAGTGGCTCGGAAGTTGCTTGAGATCAAGTTCATTCCTACAGGAGATCAGCTTGCAGATGGGTTTACAAAACCACTTACTTTGAGAGGACTGGAAAAGTTTACATACAATCTCAACCTTGGCAAAGCTCATTGAGGTTCAGATTGAGGGGGAGTGTTAGAATAGTTGTATAGGGATAGGACTTGTTGTTTAAACTTGTACTTCATCTCTATCTCTTCTTCTCTCTCCCGCAGCTTTCCTCTCACGTCTTCTGTAACGATCGTCCCGATCGATCTCAACTTCTTGTACGCCAAGGCTT
>NC_041388.1:610520512-610719851 GCF_002162155.2 Triticum dicoccoides | reverse complement strand
TATAGATGCGGCCCGAGACAAAGGGTTCAAGGCTTTCCAACCTATTTTACACAAGCAGCACCCCACGCCGCCGCAGCCGGAGGAGCCTTCGTGCGTGGAGCACAACATCAGGGGCGTCCTGAAGGCCATGCTGGACATGGGGGCGTTCCCTAACGAGCGCTACGCCCTCTACCTCGGGGACTTCTTCAAGGCGTACCTCCAGGCGCGCAGGCCCATCGACCCGCCGCCGATGCCGGACGGCGGGGCTGGGGCCGATCCAGAAACGCTATCCATACCTCGCCGACGAGGTGGCCAGGATGGAGAAGGCGGCGGAGCAGCGTGAGGTGCTGAGCCGAGGTCTGCTGCAGGCGGATGCTGCCACGCTGACCGTCCTGGAAGCAGAGTTCAGTGAGGCGACGTTGGCCGGCAAGGAGGCGATGCAGGCCAAGCTTGAGGCGGAGGTGCAGTACGCAAAGGCCAGGGTCGACACGGAGGCCATGATTGAGATGGTCAGTGGTGGCAAAGTTGATTGATCTTTCTGTCATGTGCAGATGCAATGCAAATGGCAGCCATTTGCTATAGTGGCTGCTAGTATCAGGCTTGGATGGAACTATGGAAGAAATGTTGATCAGGAGGTGACCTTCACTTTGTTTCGTGGACATGTGTAATGTATCTGGCAATATTTAGGGCTATTTGCATCAATATAGACTTGAATCTACTCTGACCTGAATGGCCGATTTCTCAATCTACTCTGTTCATAAGTCTTACATATCCTATGTTCTGTTCTCAGTGAACCTACAAGTTTCTGCATGTAAAGAGGGCTCAAAGATCTGTCAAGAATCAGCAAAATGGATCACACACGGTCTTCACCATGCCTCTTAATTACTCAGCATTCCATCTTGGCCTGACCAATACTACGTACTAAGCTTAAATCATGAACGCCGATAACTGCCACACGTGTGGTATATTCGACATGTGCCCACACACCGTGTGTAGTGTAAGCAGGAGGCAGCCCACATGGGTTGTGTGTGGGCAGCCATTAGAATTGCCCACGCGTGTGGGCGCGGCTACTTCGTGCCACACGCCAATAAGTACTACTCATCTCCACCTCGCATGTATGGCACGAAGTAAAAATGCCCACACGTCCTGGCGCAGCTACGTTAGGTACCTCGTGGGATGACAATTTAGTTGCCATCCTGGTTGGCAGATTTAGTTATTCGGGATGGAAAGTGTAGTTGTAAAAGCATGACAACTCTATCTGTTTTGGTTAACTATAGTTGCCATGTCTAATTTCGGGTAGTTGCCGCGTGTAATCAAACCGTAGTTGTCGTGTGTAATTAACTACTTGCCAGATATAGTCAAACAGTAGTTGTCATGTGTGTTTACCTAGTTACCACGTGTGATTCAACCATAGTTGTCATGTATTGTTAATCACAGTTGCATGTGTGTTTATCTGGTTGCCACGTGTGCGCAACTGCAGTTGCCGTCTCAGTGGGCGTTAGTGTTTCTGTAAATCATTTCTGGTTGGGAGCGGGAGCGGCAGCCTTATGGTCTCAACCTAAAAAGCACCGATACGGCCAGAACTGCCGATTTGCCGTCCTGATACGGGGGGACACGGGGATACGCCCAGATACGGCTGGATACGCGTATCCCGCAGTATCCCATCTTTTTGGAATTAAAAAAAAAGAAATAAAATCGGGATACGGCCTAGATACGGCGTGGACACGGTGGGGACTCGGCAGCCAGACTCCAGTGACCATGCTGCTGCCCAGTTATCCTCCCGATAGCAACCATGGTCAAGCAGGTAACCTCAATGTCTGCTAGCAAGGAAGGAGATCTTGGTAGAGAAAGATGGCAAGGCGGCCGCCAACAAGGAAGAAGCTCCGGCAGGAAGAAAGATGGGGAGTGTGGTGGCCAGCGAGGAAGAAGATGGGTGATGGAAGCTGCCGATTTGGCGGCGCTGTCGTTTCCTTTCTTCACTGGCGGCTGGAGAAAGGGAGTACGAGAATGGGAGGTTGGGGTCGGCTGGAGCAGCTGGAGTGCTACTAGTCTAGGGTTTTCTAGAATTGGGCCTTACATGGGCTCTAAGTGGATGGACAGCTACATGGGCTCTAAGTGGACGAACAGCTACATGGGCTGTGAGTGGACTGCTCTCAGTCTTTCATGAATAAAAAGGAGACAATATATATCCAGTACTAAAAAATTCTCACTAGATCTTAATTCAAATTTATTTTTCTATATACTTTCATATTTATTTTTGTAAATACTTATATACCCCGCCGTATCCCCGAATGGCTGTTTTTGGAAAATGCCGTATCCCGTATCCCCGTATACGTATCCCCGTGCTTCCGTCCCCGTATCCGTGCTTCTTAGGTCTCAACCATGGCCTCCGCCTGAACCCTGGCCCTGGCGTAGCGCAGCTCCGACTGCAGCTTGGCCACCATGGCCTCCTTCCCGGCCCGCGTGGCTTCCCTGAGCCGATCTTCCAGCGAGCCCAGCGCGGCAGCGTCCATCTATAGCAACCTCCTGCCCAGCGCCTCACGCTGCTCCGCCGTCTTGGACCTCGCTAGCCTCGCCACCTCGTCCATGAGGTAAGGGTAGCGGGCCTCGATCGCCGCGCCCAGCTGCGCCACGTGGAGAGGCACCACACTCGTCGCCGACGGCGGGTCGATGGGCCTGGGCGACCGGAGGTAGGCTTGTAGAACTCCCAGGAGTAGAGTTCGTACCGCACGTCGGGGAACGCGCTCATCTCGTGGATCGCCTTCGAGAGGGTCATGGTGTGGAGCTCCATGCGCGACGGCGGGGAGGGATGGCGGTTGGTGGTGCGCCGCTCTGGCTCCGGCTCGCGGAGGCCTAGCTGGGCGAGCATCTCCTGGATCGCGTCTTCGAGGCCCCTGGCACGCGACGGCGGTGGCCTGCGGAGCTGGAGCTGGGCGAGCTGCTTGTCTTCGATCGCCTGCATGGCTACGAGTTTCTCCTCGTGGAACGGGGTGTGCCCCTCTCCCTCGCCGTGCGCATCATGCGCCGGCGAGGACGGCCCGGCCCTGGCGAGCTCCAAAACCACCATCCCGTCTTCCAGCCGGATGTCGAACCCAGCTCCATCGGGGTTTTCTTCCCCCCGGCGATCGCCATCAGATGCAGCGCGTCGGCGCGCATCTGGGCCTGGGCGGCCTCCTCCCCCTCGCCGCGTGCCCTGGCGCGGGTGACGGGGGCCATCTCGGAGCAGAGCTGAAGTGGAGGGTCTCCTCTGCTCCTCTGTGTGAGCTTTCGCGTACGTGTGAGCGCTCGAGATGGAGGCGTGAGTCACTCCTCACTGAACGCGTCTGCACCACTCCACTCCTTTGCTGACACGATAGAGCTACAGTAGTTTTAAAGAAAATGGGTGCGTTGCATCTTTTGAGGTCTATAGTTTGATCACTCCAATAAAGAATATAACTGTGTAGGTAGGTAGGTGCGTCCGCAGGTGGTCATTGCACACTGTACAGTAGGCGGTAAATTTGAAGAGGAGCCATTACCAGATCCGTGCCCAACCATCACCATCCTAGCCAGCCAAGCCAGAAACCACAAGGACAAGGCCAAACCTACAGCTAAATCTGAAGTGTGGCGTTTCGGTACATGGAACACGTGCTCCTAGTTTTTAAAATGTGTTTTAAATATATTTTGATGTCAAATAAAAACTTGGCGCATATATCTTGAAATTGTACATGCTCACAAAATCATTTGGCGAATAACCAATAACTTATGTGTCGCGTGTGAAAAAGACAAAATTTGATGTTAAAAAATACTTTTCACAAGACATCCTTTTGTCTATTTTACCCAAGACATAAAAAATGCCGGTTTTCTCCGGAACTTGACGTGCACACATATAGGGGTTGTTTGAATCGTCACTATGTTTGTCATATATTGCCATATTATTTTTTACCACACTTGCCTAACTTGAATTGCTGAAATTGTGGGGTTGCTTGGTTCTCAGCCACACCTCGCCACACTTTGCCACACCTAACCTTAGGCAAATTTGACCGAGTTAAGTAAGTGTTTGGTTCTAGCCACACCTAAGGCAAGGATTTTTTTATGAGCAGTGAACCCCACATGTTATAGACACAAAAAGTGTGGCAAGATTTTCTTAGGCAAGCCAAAGCGTGGTTAATAATTTGAACAACTCAACTAAGACAAGTGTGGTAAGTTTGGCAAAAATCATGTGACAATATATGGCAAAGATAGTCACAATCCAAACAGCCCTTGTTAGTCATACTTTAGCTTGCCTAAGTGAATCTTACCACACTTTTTGTGTCTATAACATGTGAGGTTCACTTCTCATAAAAAAACATTCTTGCCTTAGGTGTGGCTAGAACCAAAATCCATTAACTTGGTCAAACTTGCCTAAGGTGAGATATGGCAAAGTTGGCAAGATGTGGCTAAAAACCAAACAGCCCTATAATGTCGAGATGTATGCACTAAATTTTTATTTGAAAATTTTCCACACTTTGAAATATATTTTTTACGTACAGGAGCGCGCGCTTCGAGCACCAATAGATTTTCGCTAAATGGGCCACTACTATGTACAGAGAGGAGCCTACCACCAAATCCCTCTTCCCGCCGGGCAGCAGAGCCCACCGAAGAGAAGGAAAGGGGCGGAGTCGGAGTGGTGGAGACGACTCTCTACAGGGGCAAGAGGATAGGCCGTTCTCTCAATTACCGGTAATGGTTTACTGTTTAAATTAACAGGAACAAGCACCTTCAACACGAACCCATAAAATGGATACACTGTCATCCGTGGAATGGTCCTGACCAGTCCGGGGAAATTGATGGTGGAGCCGGCCATCTAAGGGTTTTTAAAACTCGCGGATATTTTTTTTAGAATTTTTGAACTTTTTTAGAAAAATGCATGACATCTTTTGAATTAGCAAACAATTGTTCAAATTCACGAATATTTTTTAAATATGCGAATATTTTTTTCAAATCTGGAATGTTTTTTTATTTCCTGAACATTTTGTACAAAATCATGAACATTTTTTGAATATGCAAACATTTGTTTTTCAAAATCATGCAATTTTGTTGAATTCACGAACATTTTATGATTTCTCAATTTTTTTTAAAAAAATCTCAATTTGTTTGGAATCCAGAATTATTTTAAAGAAGAAAAAAATAGAAAAGGAAAGAAAAACAAAAAATGAAATGAAAAACGGGGCTTTCCGCCCCGCACATGTGTCGGCCGAAAAGGGGAGTGGTGGGTACCCGTTGGCTTGTTTCCCTGCGCGCACCGTGCCAAATAGGAGCTCCCCCTGCCAAGCACTCGTCGTGAACCTGGCCAGATATGCCGATGCATTGGGCTGGGCTGCCACGGCCTCACCGTTGGATAGTTGCAGCACCCTACAATGCTTTGTTGTGTCCACAACACCGCCCGCTTAAGAAAGGAGAAGCTCCGGCATAGGAACTGTGGCGCCATCTTTGCTAGTTACCTCGGTATGGAAGGAGAAGAATGGAGGAGGAAGGGCGAGTGGGGTGAGGGAGAGGTGCCACTCCGAGTCATTTAACTGGTAATGGAGATGACATAGTGGCGATCCATTTCTTTGCCCGACTTAGCTTTTCGGTTAGCATTACCTGATTCTTAACTGGCAAGCACACTCTAAAATGCTTGCAATGCAGTAGATATAATAGTTGCAGTTGCGACGCACAATGTGCTGGAGATACAGAATGCATTAGAGACACACAATAATGCTTCTCCCTTTCGGGTTCCAAATATACACCAAGTTGTAGGTATTGTGGCGTATAGTGATGCTGCTTACAATCCGGTGATTGCAAAAGAAGAAGCGGGTCTTGGAGTTTATCTCAAAGATAAAGCTAATAACCATACTATATTTGTTCAAGCAGCTGCGAGAAATGTTTCTTCTGTTTTGCAGACTGAAGCTCTTGGATTAACTCTATCAGCTTTGGTGGTTAAAAGCTTTAGGATGGGACTGTTCTGTCTTCTTTTCGGATTGCAGGAATCTTGTTCAAGTGGCAACAACAAGGAATCTTTTGGAAAGTCCAGGAGATTGGCGGATTTTTTTTTTGAGAAGGAGATTGGCGGATAAGAACAATAGTTGCTAAATTTCTCAATCAATCTTCTCATTTTACTACTTGTGAAATTAGGTCTATCCCAAGGACTTGCAATGTCATTGACTCATTGCCCATTCTCTACCTAAGAAAGCTTTTATGCAAAGATCTTCTTCTAGTCCTTCAATCTTATGCAGTAAATCTTCTAAATGTAAAACCAAGCACGCTTTAGACTCTATATCTTTTCCTTTTGGAAAGTTAATCTCTGTACACTGTTTGGGATGCAAATAAACATAATTTAAAACCCTCTTTGAGGGCTTGTGTTGTAAAAAAAACAGGATTAAAAAATGTTGCAGAAAAATGTAGAGAAAACCATTTTCAAGGGAACAATATGATATGCACTGTTTTTAAATGCTTCAGTAATAAAAAAAAACACTCACACCTTCATACTAAGAAAAAAAAATGAATCTTGGACCGAAGAAAAATTCAAGGGCTCAAATTCACAACGGTATAATAACACGACGGTCTCGCTGGGTCAGATATGTAGTAGAAACCTTGTCGATGGAGTAGGAGCCTAGAGCACGAGCATGGCCACGGCGAGCGCGGTGACCACGGCAGCTGCCTCCCCCAAGCACGCCCCCAGCTTGCCTGCGGGGCTGGACGGCGGTGGAGCAACCAACGGGGGCTTGGGTTGGGGAGCCGGTGGGGCGGTCTCGAGGACGGTGATCTTGAGCTTCATCCCCCTCTCGCAGTGCTGGTCCGTGCCGCAGAAGAACCACCGCGGTCCGGCCTTGTGGAGCGCGACCCGGTCCTCACCGGAGGACCAGACGACGGCGTTCTCCGGCTGGTTGCAAGCGAGGAAATCCGGCCCGCCCACCTCCACCACGTCGTGGCCGGCGATCCCGTACTCGAACACTGCGCTCGACATAATTAGCATGAGGGATAGGCAGGCAATTTAATTCGTTTCTCGTCGCAGAGAAGAAGGAGCGATCCAGCGTACGCGCGGACGGAATGGTTCAGTGGTTATGCAGTTACCTAGCGTGTCGCCGATCACAAACTGATTGGCCTCAGCCCAGGCCGTGTAGTTGAAATCGAGGGCCCAGCCCTTGTCGTCGCCGACCACGTGTTCCATGGCGACGGCGAGCCCCGGAAGGAAGGCGATGGTGAGGGCGGCCACGGCGATCGCGACGACGAGCGTCTGCTTGGAAGTCATCACCGAGTAAGCAGCTAAACCTAGCGAAATGATTACAATAGCTTTCCTGACTTGTGTACTATGCTTTTAGCTCTGGCTTTGCATGTAATATTCGGAGGGACAGAGCTCGACAATCACTATGCATGGCACGTAAGTATACGTAGTTATCACCGTTGCCATTCGACGATTCTTATCTCTGGCCTGAGGTAGCGACAGCAGCTGGCGAGTGGTGGCAATTGTATGGGAGTTGAATGCGTCCGTGTGGCGCCAAATGTGATGTATTTAGTATGCATATTGGTGTCATTCGGTGCAGATGAATGGGCAGAACAACATGCGAGAGCATCTACCGCCTGATTTGACAAGTCCGACCCCTCAAACACCCGTGGACACGTCCGGACGCGTCCGCTAACATTGACCGGTCACGTCTTAAATAATGCATTCCACATCTGGATACCTGCAAATCTCAAATCCATATTATTACATACAGTGGTGTAGCGAAGCCGGGCAACAGAGGCCTTGGCCCAGGGCGTGGCAACAACTTTCTTCGTTCATTGTACATATAATATGACGGTCTGGTACTGTTTAGCCCTGTAGCACTGAAGCTGGCCCTGGGCGTGGCGTTGTGTTGGCTACGCCATTGATTACATGCAACGTACAATGATCTTTAAGCGGAGCTTGTCCGGCAGTTGGCTGCGCTCCCCGGAGTGTTAGTCTGGTCGCCGGCAAGGTAGAGTAAGGCATGGGTTATGAGCCGGCTCATGAGACTTAAGGCGCCGCCTTCTCACATGCCCTACTCAAAGTGCAGATGATGATCTCTTTGTTCTGAGGCGACAACCTTGGGCTTCCTCAGCGTTCAGCAGCGAGAACCCTTTCATGCCGGGGCTGTAGCCCTGGGCAATTTTACGTTATTGGCTTTGTTCACCGAAGAAAAATTGCATGATATGAGGTGGCACATCACATCATTAGCAGTATGCATATGTTTTGTAATGTCGGAAATAAATATACACTCCATGGGAAATGGGATTCCTTAGTTTGGTCTCAAATGAGCCCGAATGAATACTAAAATCGAAAAAATGAAAATGTTCAATTTTTTTTACCTTTTTTGTGGCAAACATTAAGAAATGTTTTGTCTGCTTGCAAATTTTCATCTTGGAATCACTTTCAAGGAAGCCGTGGTAAAAAAGACAAAATTGATGCTCCAAAGGTGCTACTTTCGAAAGCATTTTGGAGCGCTGATTTTATCTTTTTTCCACAACTTCCAAAAATGTGATATGATGATGAAAACAAGCAATGGAAAAATTTCTTGATGTTTCTACAAATAAAATTCAGATTTTTTTGAATTTTATAAAATTTTCTTTGATTTTACTGTTCATGCCAAGAGCATTTGAGCTCAAGCTCCGGTTAGGACTTTCACACGCCATTCACCAATTTCTATAGTACTATTGTTTCTTCTTTTATCACACTACTACTCTGCCCACCACACGTCGCAACTACTGAAGTGAGACAGAGTACAATAAGGTGATGTAAGCAAGTTGTAAGAATTAAAGTATTATATTTTCACTGAGTTGAATGAGAGAAGGGAGAAAGAAGATAAGCAGACTATGCTTTAACATCCAGCTGCACATACATACTCCAAGAAATATTATGAGAGTGTAAAGTGGACCATATATTAATAAAGTAGTACTTTTGATTAATAAGCAACTATACATGCTGACTATTAGGTTGGCTGTAAATGATGTGGTAACTGGTTGTTGGCTATACTATTAACCATGCTATTGTAGGAGATATAGGAGCATTAATGCGGCAATAGGCAGTAGCTAGCTCTAGACTCCAACACCAATCTACTCTCTCCTCTACCAACATATATACGTAGTTTCATTGCATTGTATGGTTTGAAGTTGTGTAAACACAAAACTCCTAGTGATGATTAGGAATGTGAGGCTTCAGAAATACCAAGGGAGGCACCTTACTCAAAGTTCGGTCACAGGACACTGAAATGCAATTATTTCTTTTCCATGTCACTCTGCATAGCTACGACCAGGCCAGCAGAGGGCGTGCCCCCCAACCTTATTAGAAACTTGAGGATTTTTTTTGGCGGTGTTTAGATTAGAAACAAAAACTTGAGGACTCACTACTAACCTACTAAAACTACAAGGCTTGAATGAAATTATGGAAGAAATGCTGATCAAGGTTCTTCATTTCCTTTCATGGATAGGTCTAAGGACATTTCCAACGCTGACCCGCAAATTTTCTCCGGCATCCGTCTACGGACAGAGGACCAGTCAGCGAACACCGATACCGAAAGCTGCCATCCAACACTACCAGCATACATTTAACAACAATTGGAACCAACCAGACAAAATTTATGCAAACATGTCGGAATTCATTCAAGTCTGGTTATAATTTACATAAAAAGGTAGATAATTCCACCGTTTAACAAAAAAAATACTAGAAAAAACCTAAGCCCTATACTGGACGACCACCTCATACGTGTAGCCGCCTGCCCTGCCGCACCGCCATATTGATGTATTAATTTGTAAGATCTTGATGAATAATTAATAAAATGATTGCATGCTTCACCATCATGCAGAGGTCGAGGGTCATCTTTTTTTTTAAATAATAATAATAAGTTCATTAACTCTTATATCCTATGTTCTCATCCTCGGCTAACCTACCCGTTTTGGCATGTTAGGAGGGTTCAAAGTTTTGTCAGGAATCAACACAACTAGCACATACATTTAGATTCAAAGTTTCACATTAACTTGAGTTCAATCCATAAATTTTGGCTTCACGCACGATGATCAGCGGGGTTCGATGAAAACACTGCGAACGGCGTTCGTGAAATGTGCAGTATTGACCGTTTCGTCCTAACAACTGGCATGCCACATAGGTGCCAAACGGCGCATTATGATTGGCCAGCGATTTTTTTCACCACATCGTGCCAAGTTTGCTCACCCGAGCATGGTATTTTGCAAGTTTGTGACCAACCGGTCACATGCCAGGAGAAGCAGGCGGTGAGGCAATAGGCGCATTTAAAGATGAGGATTCATTTTGAACGAGCTCTACAAACTTAAGGTTTAAATCAGACTTCACTCGAGGCCGGCCAAATTGGCCAAATTGAAAATGGAGGAAGTTAACCACATGAAAGGCTAGTTATATGCATGCATGCATGCATAAATCACATGCAGGGACAGGCACTCGTTTGCATGACGCTGGTCTCCATCCATTCTCCTGTCCTCGTCCAGTTCACGGGCCGGCACACCGTAGCAGGAACAGAGGCTGCCGCTTGAGGGCGTGCGTCGCGGCTTGGGCGCGGCCGACGAATCCGGTAATGCGTAGCTTGCAGCAAATTTGAAAATTTTGACATATGAACAAAATCAAATTATAAAATAAACTGTCTGTAAAATTATTTTACGCGGCTGACCTTTTTGTGTGGCGCCTGACATGCAGGCGCCATACCCTACAGTTTAGGGCCTAGCTCTGGGGCGTTGCACCTCTGTCCATCGTGGCAGACTCTGGACCCGCACCCAGCAGTCTAGCGCCTCAGAGCTAGGCGTCACACATATAATATGCAGCGCCTAGCCCTTGGGCACTGCATTGTCTGTTACTAGTTGGCTGCCCCCACTCTCCCCACCACACACACCCCTACCCCCATAGCATCCGACTCGAGATTTGCCCCCTCTTCCTCTCTCTCCCCCTCTCAAATCCTCTCCCAAATCTTGCAAATTTGAAGATTTTGTCCGTGAATTTTGTACTCAAACCCTCCCTCAAGGTAATCTTGTCCGATCCCCTTGTTTTGATCCAAGTAATGTTAACAAATTGCTCATTTGTTGCTAGTTTGGGGAAACCCTAGTCTTGTATGGATCTAGAGATTTGCATGGAGATGTGAGGTGTTTGTTTGCCAATTTTCTATGATTAGGCTTGTTAGTATGTTAGAGTTATTCTTATGGGTGTTCTTATGTTGGTGCTAGGGTTAGGGTTGTTGTTTCATATGTATTTTAGGGTTTGTATTCCGTGTTAATCATTGGATTATAACTCATGGAAGCAATGTTACGTTGTGTTGTTTGAATGCTTATAGGGATGGGAAGAACATGTGTCTTTGTTCATCATGGGGACAAAGACGCCTTCTTGAAAGGCAATATTGAACCGGACCCGGATGAGTTTGACATGGTGTTTGATAGTAGTCATAGCTATGCGGAGCTCTTGGAACAAGTGAGGAAAGAGTTGAATTGGATGGACCCTAGTGATATCATTGAGTTGGAGGGAAGGCAAAGTGTTGGTTTTGGAATGCACATCCGTTGGAAGACAATGTGTGTCAACTCGGAGCAACGTTGGGTTGCATACAAGGAGACGGTAGCCGAATCACTAGACAAGGCTCTTGAGTTATTTGCAACAAAGAAGGTTGATTCAAGTTTGCATTTGGACTTGAACCGGAACCCCTCCCCTTTGGTTGCTAGTAGCCCCCCACCCTTGAAGCGAGATGAAATTGTTGAACCTCTTTTGACCCAAGAAGTGAGGCCAACATTGAGCATGTTTCCAAACAACCAAAATGAAGCTTTGCAAGAGGAGAATGATGAGTATGCGGACGATGACAATGAAGTTGATCTCCATGACAACAATGTGGGTGATCTCGACAAATATCATTTGCAAAAGACAATGGACCATTCCATCCCTTATTCCCGTGGCTATGCATCAGATTCGGATGACGAAGGTCCCGATGAACAAGTTGATGAGGAGGGGTTCACGGTGAAGGAGGCCGAAGCTTTTGAGAAGGTATTCGGTCGTGATCATCGCACTACATTGTTCAAGGATGTTAGTCTCGCGGATGAAGCCGTGGTAGATGGTGGCCAAGGTATATCTCTTGGGGTTAGACCAAGATCTCACCGTGATTTGGATGACGGCAAGAACGGGATTGCTAAAGGGTCTAAGTTCGATACCTTCTTGGAATTGAAGATGTGGTTCGACAACTACTCGGTTACGCATTATCGTCCACACAAGGTGGTGAACTCGGATGTCAATGTGCCCTACACGGTTGCATGTGCATGTGAAGATGAAATATGTCCATGGATTGTGCGTGCAAGACCATGGAAAGGAGGTCCCACTTGGCACGTAGTGAGTTGTGTGCCAACTCACATGTGCCGAGGCAAAAGGGTGGATGGCAAGATTGTGTCCCAAGACCACAAACAACTCACGTCTGAGTTCATCGCTTACAGGCTCTCCAACTCAATATCCACACTTCCAACAATGAGCGTCCAACATGTCATTAACCTTGTGAAAGCCATCTTTCTTTACAAGGTGAAGTACGGCAAGGCATGGAAGACGAAGCAAGCCGGATTTAAAATGTTGTATGGTACTTGGGAGGAAGCATTCAACCGAATCCCTAGGTTGTTGTTAGCCATGGCCGCCACAAGCCCGGGCATGGTTCATGTGGTCGAGCCTCATGGGGAAAAAACAATGGTTCATGAAGGAAGGGAAGTCCGAGTATTTGGCCGTGCTTTTTGGGCGTTCGAGCAATGCGTGAGGGCTTTCGAACACTGTAGGCCGGTCATCGCCATTGATGGCACTTCTTGACTGGACAATACAAGGGCACCTTGTTGGTTGCGATAGCAAGTGATGCCAATAACCGGGTGTTGCCATTGACATTTTCTTTGGTTGAGGTGGAGAACAATGACAACTGGGAGTGGTTTTTGCGTCTTTTGAGGACGAATGTGTTACCTGCTCAGAGGGAAATTTGTGTCATATCAGATCGGCATCAATGAATTCTTAACGCGGTGGAGATTGACATTCCCGGGCATGCTCCGTTGCACTATCGATGGTGCATGAGGCACTTTTGTTCCAACTTCTATAGGACATGTGGCCTTAATGAGTTGGTGCTGACTGCTTCGTGTGATGCTTGGCCCAATCCTTGACCTTCCGCTGCCTTCTCCTATCCAACTTGCAAGTTAGAAATAGAATATTAGCACCATCGAAACCGTTGAGAAGCTGCTAAGTGCTCAAGGTTAATTATATCTTACGCGTGTAGCAACTTGTCCGTGTCCTCCCACTGGTGGTACACCCGATGTGGAAGGTGAAGCTCAACTGTCCAGTTGCATATGAGTGGGCACCGCATATGCCAAAGATCCCTATCCCTAGTGCACATTGGATTCAACATGAACTCTATAGGGTTGCCAAAACTATACCCTCTTCCATACGACTCCCATTTCACCTGCAAAATATCATAGAATGAAAAATTGATTTCGAGTTATGATAGAAGCATGAGAATCACTTATGAAATGTCGAGGCACCTGCTCAGCCGTGATCGTGTCCAGCTCGCTCTTGTACAACTTGTACATGACCGAGGGATCATCCGTCGTCTCATTTAACACATCCCACTTGTAAGCCCAAGTGGGGAGCCGTAGTGGGTTGTCTTTGTCGTCCCAATCCTCATACTTTACGGTCTTCGGTCGCCCAACCGGCAAACGCTTCCAGCTCCATATGGAAAGTGCGAGCATACAACCACCAATACCTCCAGATGGCCTACAACAGGCGTCGTCCAACTGCACATAAAAGAGAACATGGTTGAATTAATAGGAATATCGCATTGATAATGTAGCAATGAAGTGAAAAAAACTTTATACATGTCTATACAACTAAGCCAGTGTTGCCGAACCCCAACTCCATTCACTATCGAAGACGGTCAACGCCTTCAGCCACATCCATGGAGCATTCTTGCCTGTGCCATCAGCAAACATAATCCTGGATATAACGTACCACATGTAGACACGAGCATATGTCTTGACCTCATCCTCATTAGCTTCCTCAGGGCAAGTACCAAAGTTCCATGCAATCCACATGAAAGGAGCACCGGCTGTGACTCTTTCCTTCTTCTTGTCTTCTGCTTCTGGTTCCCGAGGCTCCAGAGGAACCATACCAATAAGGGCATGCATCTGCGCGCACCACCTATCAGAATCGGTGTTCATACACAGAGGATTCCCCTTGATAGGAAGACCAGCGATCATAGCAATATTCTAGAGCGTCACGGTCATCTCCCCGGTCCGAAGATGGAAACTGTGTGTCTCCGGCCTCCAACAATCAATAAGCATGGTGATTGCTGCAGCATTGTGGGGTGGCTTCGACCGACTGACCAACTGAATGAAAGGGAGAAGTCCTATCTCCCTTACATATGGTGTGTATCACTCATCATAGCGCTTCCCCCCAAGGTTGATCCCGTGAGACCGAAGCTTCAGAGGTGCAAGCTCCTACAAACAAACAAATCATAAAATTACATATGGGGCATTTGTGTTTGAAATAAACACGAAATTCATAAGACCAGCCACTTTCATTATTACCCGCCGCTCCACCGACATAGCGTACGACCGGTGTTGATGGTCCCAGTGATCATCGAGAAGCCAAACCATCCTAACAATTTCAAACAAAGCTATCTTGTCAACACGATTATCTTTTGATTACAAACAAACTAAAGTACGCCTACTATATGCAAAATTCAAAGCATATGTATCCAAAGCATTCTTGTCAATACGAATATAATTTCAACACAAATAAACTAAACTAGGCCTACTTCATGCAAGATTCAATACAAATATCTTTTCCATAGAAATAACATGTCAACTTATGTATCCAAACCATATCTTCTCAATAAAATCAACTAAACTAGGGTTGCAAAATTAGGTATCTAATACATGCAAGATTCTAATACATGCAACATTCTAATCTAATCTAATCAAACAAGGGTTCCCCAAAATCTTCAAAATAGCATACATCACATGGATAGAAAGAAGGGGATCGGAGGAGAGTACCTTCTAGGATGGATTGGTGAAGGAATCCACGGACCAAATCGTCATATCTGAAGGGTTTGGGAGAGGGGATTGAGAGGGGGAGAGGAGAGGGCCGTCGCCGCGGCTTCTTCTGTTTCTGTCACTGGTGCAATGGGGTGGGTGGGGGAGGAGAGGGCCGCTGCGGCTAGATCTAAGTCAGAGTGCAGTGCCTAAGGGCTAGGCGCTGCACATTACATGTGTGGTGCCTAGCTCTAAGGCGCTGCACTGCTGGGTGCGGGCTCAGGGGCTGTCACGGTGGACAGAGGTGCAATGCCCTAGATCTAGGCGCTGTACTGTAGGAAGTGACGCCCGCGTGTCGGGCGCCACACAAAAAGGTCGGCCGCGTGAAATAGTTTTACGGGCAGTTTATTCTGTGATTTGATTCGTCCCAAGGTCAAAATTGTCAAATTTGCCATAGCTTGTTGCTTGACACCGTGGCCGCAGGCGCTGCCGCCTCCGAGCGAGGTGGCAGGTGCCACGTGTTAGCTGGCTCACCTACCTCCACAGCCCAGCCGATCTCTTCTGTCAATTCTTTTCAGAGGTGGTCTTTTTCGTCAATTCGACTCGGCGGGTGGTTCTTTTGGACAAAAAAGTGCAATCATTGAGATGCTGCATTCAGGGATGAGGTTGTTATTCTTGTCCCTTAGGTGACAGAAGAGGTCGAAATCCTTTCTCACCACCACAGGTAACTGGGCGCTTGAGATTTTTCTATGGAGTTGTTCGAGAAATAGACTTAAGAATCAGTAGGGCCATAAACATGACCTTTTTCCATTTAAAATTGATGGCCCGCTCAGACACTTCCATACTAACAAAGAACTTGCCCAGGTCCATATTCCCAACCTCGAAAATGGTATCCTTTTGCTTTTGAGTGGCCAACGCTCCCACTAGAAGGGAGTCAACAAAACATAAATAAGCAAATGTTCTAGAAAAATATAGAGAAAAAACATTTTCAACGGGAGAATATGATATGCCTTGTTTCTTGTGACTTCACTAATTACAAAATAAAAACACTAACACTTCTACTAAGCAAAAAATTAATAATCTTTGACCAAAGAAAAAGTAAGATTCCCCTAGCGGCATGCTAGGGTTCCCGACCTCCCCTGGCGGCATGCTAGGGTTCCCGATCTACATCAAGTTTTACCCAATTTCTCACGTTGGATTGACCCCCGGGCCGATTGACGCGTGATCATACACACCAAAACATCCTAGCAGAGGCGGTGCATGGCTGGAACGGCGGCTAACATGCCCTCGACGGAGGATGCATCTGGCAGCGGCGGAGCGGGGGGTTCCCGTAATGATGGATGCAATCTGGAGGACCGGTTCGTCGGACTCAACCTCCATGGGTAGGAAGAGGAGGATCTGGATCTCTCTGAGGAGATCGAAGGACTGATCAAAGAAACACGGTGACTAGCGATCTTTAGGGTTCATACTCTACGACCCTTCAGTCATACGGTGATGTTCAAGTCGCTGCGCAATGGATGGGCACCAGCCCAAGGAGTGATTTTTAAGGCGAAGGGGACATCCTTTTCTTGGCACAGTTCATGTGTTTGGGGGACTGGAACAGGGTGATGAACAACGGCCCTTGGTTCTTCCAAAACTCTACGCTGGTCATGGAAGAGTACGATGGCATAACTAACGTCCATGAATATAAGCTGGACAGAATCCCTGTATGGGTTAGAATCATTGAACTGCTAGATGGACTAATGAAGAAGAAGGAAATTGCTGAGAAGATAGCAGCAAAGGTGGGGATACCGCCCTTCAATGTGATAGTGAACGAAGGAAGGATCAACCCGAGGAAGTATCTTCGGGCTCGGGTGTTTGTGAAGCTAGATACTCCGCTGGTGCGTTTTGTGCCGTTAACCCTGAAGGAGAGTAAGAGGTACCCGGTGGAGTACGAAAAACTTCCCGAGTTTTGCTACTATTGCGGACGCATGGGTCACATAGTGCTAGAATGCGATGATGGTATATGATACATCTCCGTCGTATCTACTTTTTCAAACACTTTTGCCCTTGTTTTGGACTCTAACTTGTATGATTTGAATGGAACTAACCCAGACTGACACTGTTTTCAGCAGAATTGCCATGATGTTGTTTTATGTGCAGAAAACAAATATTCTGGGAATGACCTGAAACTCCACGGAACAACTTAGAAAAAATAATAAAAAATCCTCGCCAAAGATGAAGACCAGGGGGCCCACACCCTTCTCACGAGGGTGGGGGGGCGCGCCCCCCTAGGGCGTGCCCCCTACCTCATGGGCCCCCTGGATGCCCTCCGACGCCAACTCCAACTCTATATATTTGCTTTTGGAGAGAAAAAACCAGAGAGAAGAAATCATCATGTTTTACGATACGGAGCTGCCGCCAAGCCCTAAAACCTCTCGGGAGGGCTGATCTGGAGTCCGTTCGGGGCTCCGGAGAGGGGGATTCGTCGCTGTCGTCATCATCAACCATCCTCCATCACCAATTTCATGATGCTCACCGTCATGCGTGAGTAATTCCATTGTAGGCTTGCTGGACGGTGATGGGTTGGATGAGATTTATCATGTAATCGAGCTAGTTTTGTTAGGGTTTGAATCCTAGTATCCGTTATGTTCTGAGATTGATGTTGCTATGACTTTGCTATGCTTAATGCTTGTCACTAGAGCCTGAGTGCCATGATTTCAGATCTGAACCTATTATGTTTTCATGAATATATGTGAGTTCTTGATCCTATCTTGCAAGTCTATAGTCACCTACTATGTGTTATGATCCGGCAACCCCAAAGTGACAATAATCGGGACCACTCCCGGTGATGACCCTAGTTTGAGGAGTTCATGTATTCACTATGTGCTAATGCTTTGTTCCGGTTCTCTATTAAAAGGAGGCCTTAATATCCCTTAGTTTCCAACAGGACCCCACTACCACGGGAGGATAGGACAAAAGATGTCATGCAAGTTCTTTTCCATAAGCACGTATGACTATATACGGAATACATGCCTACATTACATTGATGAATTGGAGCTAGTTCTGTGTCACCCTATGTTATGACTGTTACATGATGAACCGCATCCGGCATAATTATCCATCACTGATCCGGTGCCTACGAGTTTTCCATATACTGGTTCTCGCTTATTTACTTTCCCGCTGCTACTGTTACAATCACTACAAAATACCAAAAACATTATTTTTGCTGTCTTTAGTTTTGTTGCCGCTACCGCCACTATCATATTACTTTGCTACTATACACTTTACTGCAGATACTAAGTTTCCAGGTGTGGTTGAATTGACAACTCAGCTGCTAATACTTGAGAATATTCTTTGGCTCCCCTTGTGTCAAATCAATTCGGGTTGAATACTCTACCCTCGAAAGCTGTTGCGATCCCCTACACTTGTGGGTTATCAAGACTAATTTCTGGCACCGTTGCCGGGAAGCATAGCTCTATTTTTTGAGTCACTTGGGATTTATATCTATTGATCACTATGAAGAACTTGAGAGATCCAAAAACCAAGATCTATCCCTCAACTACGAGGGGAGGTAAGGAACTGCCATCTAGCTCTGCACTTGATTCACCTTCTGTTATGAGTAAGTTTGCGACACCTACACCTGCTTCTGCTATTCGTTCTGATATGTCGCATGTTATTGATGATGCCACTTCTGCTATGCATGATACTTATGATGAAACTGCTTTTATGCCTGATACTACTGTTCCCCTTGGTGAATTTCTTGATGAACAAATTGCTAGGGCTAGAGAAAAAGAAATTATTGAATCTGAATACGATGATGATAGTGATGATGAAAATATGCCTGTTATTCCTGAGGGTTATCTTTTTGATATGGAATCTTCTGCTGGTATTTTAGCTTGTAGGGATAGATATGAGCTTAAGGGGTTATTAGTTAAATGGAACAAAGAATCACTTAGAGATAAAATGAGACCCGGCACTGCTTTTGCTACTTCACCTATTTGTGTTCCTGATAAGGATTATGAATTCTCTGTTGATCCTGATATAATTACTTTGGTTGAATCTGATCCGTTTTATGGCTATGAATCTGAAACTGTTGTGGCACATCTTACTAAGTTAAATGATATAGCTGCCCTGTTTACTAATGATGAGAGATCGCGTTACTTTTATAGACTCAAAATATTTCCGTTCTCATTAAAGGGTGATGCTAAGATATGGTTTAATTCTCTTGATCCTGGTTGTGTGCGTAGTCCCCAGGATATGATTTATTACTTCTCTGCTAAATATTTTCCTGCTCATAAGAAACAAGCTGCTTTGAGGGAAATATACAACTTCCTGCAAATTAAAGAAGAGAGTCTCCCACAAGCTTGGGGGAGGCTTCTCAAGTTACTTAATGCTTTGCCTGATCATCCTCTTAAGAAACCCGAAATACTTGATATCTTTTATAATGGACGAACTGATGCTTCTAGAGATTACCTGGATAGTTGTGCTGGTTCTCTTTTCAGGGAAAGAACACCGGATGAAGCTGAAATTCTACCGAATAATATGTTGACAAACGAAAATAATTGGGCACCTCCTAAGCCAGCTCCTGCTCCAATTACTGAGCCTATTCTTAAACCAACTCCGAAGAAGAGAGGTGTTCTATTCCTCAGTCCCGAAGATATGCAAGAGGCAAAGAAATCTATGAAAGAAAAAGGTATTAAAGCTGAAGACATTAAGAATTTACCTCCTATTGAAGAAATACATGGTCTTAATATACCGCCTGTTGAAGAAACATATGATCTTAATTCTTTATTTATTGAAGAACCTCCTGATCCCGATATCCCGACACGGGTAGTAAAGGTAAATTCTCTCTATAGATATGATAAAGCTGAAGTCCCTCCTACTAAAATTGCTAGTCAGTGTTTGGATGAGTTTGATAACTTTATGTTTAAGCAAGACGACTTCAATGCTTATTTTGGTAGACAATTAAAAGAAAATGCTTATATGATTAGACGCTTGGGTGATTATATGGCTAATATTAAAGGTGAACTTAAACTTGTTAGCAAACATGCTTCTATGGTTACCACTCAAGTAGAACAAGTACTTAAGGCTCAAAAAGAAGTGCTTAATGAAATGAATAGTAAGAAAAATGATTATGCTGTTAGAGTGGCTACTAGAACTGGTAGAATGACTCGGGAACCTTTGTATCCTGAAGGCCACCCTAAGAGAATCGAGCAAGATTCTCAAAGAAATAATATTGATGTTCCTAGTTCTTCTAAAAAGAAGAAGAAGAAAAATGATAGAACTGTGCAAACTTCTAGTGAACCTATTGCTGAACCACCTGATAATCCAAATGATATATCTATGTCTGATGCTGAAACACAATATGGTAATGAACATGAACCTAATGAAAATATTAATAATGATGTTCATGATGATGCTCAACCTAGTAATGACAATGATGTAGAAATTGAACCTGCTGTTGATCTTGATAACCCACAATTAAAGAATCAACATTATGATAAAAGAGACTTTGTTGCTAGGAAACATGGTAAAGAAAGGGAACCTTGGGTTAAGAAACCCATGCCTTTTCCTCCAAAACCATCCAAGAAAAAGGATGATGAGGATTTTGAGCGCTTTGCTGAAATGATTAGGCCTATCTTTTTGCGTATGCGATTAACTGATGTGCTCAAAACAAATCCTTATGCTAAATAGATGAAGGATATCATTACTAATAAAAGAAAGATACCAGAAGCTGAAATTTACACCATGCTTGCTAATTATACTTTTAAGTTGGAATACCAAAGAAACATGGAGACCCCGGAGTACCTACTATACCTTGCTCCATTAAAAGAAATTATATTAAAACTGCTTTATGTGATCTTGGAGCCGGTGTTAGTGTTATGCCTCTCTCTTTATATCGTAGACTTGACTTGAATAAGCTGACACCTACTGAAATATCTTTGCAAATGGCTGATAAATCAACTGCTATACCTGTCGGTATTTGTGAGGATGTGCCTGTTGTGGTTGCAAACGTTACTATTTTAACGGACTTTGTTATACTTGATATTCTCAAGGATGATAGTATATCTATTATTCTTGGAAGACCTTATCTTAATACTGCAGGGGCTGTTATTGATTGCAACAAAGGCAATGTCACTTTTCATGTTAATGGTAATGAGCATACGATACAGTTTCCGAGGAAACAACCTCAAGTTCATAGTATCAATTCTATTGGAAAAATTCCATCGATTATAATTGGAGGTTTTGAATTTCCTCTTCCTACTATCAAGAAGAAATATGATATTCTTATTATTGGGGATGTGCATATCCCCGTTGAGCTAACTTAGTGTTATTCGAAATTTCTCCGGTTTCATGATTATCGGAATGAGTTTGTTAACAAGACTTGATCAACCTTGTTAGTGGATTCTTTTTGATGAGCATGAGATGGATGAAACTAGAAGCACAACCTTCTGAACCCCACTTTTATTTTCTGTCAATTAGTAGAAATAAAGTAAAAATAGTATTTTTCTGTCTGTTTCCTGACTTATCCGTGCAACATAAAAATATCCCGAAAATAAAAGTCCTCAGAATGCCATGCCAATTTAATATGATTTTTTCGGGAATATTTGAGGATTTACTGTGCAAAAATTACCGTGGGAGGAGCTGCCACCTGGCCACGAGGGTGGTGGGCGCGCCCCCTATAAGGCACGCCCCCTGCCTCGTGGGCCCACGGTGGCCCTCCTCCACTTATCCCAGCACCCATCTTCTTCCTTTGTCTCACACAAACCCGAAAAACCAACTCAAGCACGAGTTTCAGCCACTTTTGCTATGATTTTCGATCTCCTTGCTCAAAGCACCTCTCGCAAAAGTGCTTGGGAAGATTGTTCCTTGGTATGTGACTCCTCCATTGGTCCAATTAGTTTTTGTTCTAGTGCTTTATTCCTTGCAAATTTGTGCTGCATAGGTGACCATGTTCTTGAGCTTGCATGTCAAATTTATATGGTTCTAAGTAGTTCTAATGCTTGATATAGGCTCTAGGCACTTGTAAGAGTAGTTGCTATCAATATTATTGAAGTTGGTTCATTTTTGTTTGAAGTTACTAAGAATTTTAGATTATTTCAGAAAAATAATGAGGAGATTTTTGAGGGGCTCATCGAGCCAAAGCTCGAAGGAAAAGGCACCGAAGCCTAAGTATAATTTGTCGCGCACCGCGGAGATTCGGGCGTGTGAATGGCCTTCTGAAGATTTCTTGAGAGCAGCCGGTATCTATGAAGATTTTCATGAATTGCCTCACAATGCAGGCCTCACCGCTTTCCTCCATGACCAATGCGATCAGTATCTCTTACTCATAAATACTTTTGTGCAAAACTTTCATTTTCATTCTAGGAACTCACCACCTACGATGGAGTTTCATTTATATGATGAGCATAAAGAGATGTCACTTTATGATTTCTGTCGGATTTGTTTAGTCCCTTTTGAGGGCAAGACAGAAGAGCCACATCATGATGATGTGGCTGGTTTTATTGATACTATCACTGTAGGAGAAACTAGAAAGGTTTCCGATGCACGAATCACTAGCATACATTTTCCTGTTTTATGTTACTTTGCATTATTTGCTAGTCGTTGTTTAATTGGACGCGGAAATAGTGGAAACCTTAGTATCCCTGATATAATTATTCTGCACCACGGTTTATATAGTGATAACACTTTTAGTATGGGCGGTATTATTGCTAGACGGTTAAGTATGAACTGTACTAAGGGTCCCATCTTTGGAGGCGTCTATGCCACACGCCTAGCTGCACATTTTAACATACCTATTAGACATGCTGAGAAGGAAGAAAAGGTGCTGCTCTCTGTTTATCTAGATCATAAAAGTATGATGGCACATGATTTTATTGTTAAGAATAGGGCAGGAGAGCTTAAATATCAATTATTCTTTAACAAACATCATCCTGAGACTATTATCCTGCCTGCTTCTTTTTTGTTTAATTTTGTAGGACCCTACCTCGTTACGTGGGCTGCCGTCCAAGCTTACAAGAATCCTGCACCAGCCCCGGAACAGGAACCACAAGATGAGCCTCCACGACAATCTGTTTATTCTTGGGATCCAGAGATGACTGTCAGCCAGTGGCAGTCAGAGTCTTCTTCTTCATCACAGTATGATCCCAACTATTCCTCCTCATCACAGTACGACCCCAACAACTATTATTATGGATATCCGCCAGGCCAGCCGTGGCCATAGACCAACTTAGGCCAAAAGCCTAAGCTTGGGGGAGTACGTATTTCTCACTGACATTGCATTTATGTTCACACACACTCATTGCTAGATGTCGGTGCTCATACTTTTTCACTGTAATATCCATGCTAGTTTATTTTCTTTTTCCTGCTTTCTTCTTGTGTGTTTGTTAAACCTTAAGAAAAACCAAAAAAATTAGTAGTAGTTTATTTTTCTGCTGTAGTAGTAATAATTTAAAAAAAACCCAAAAATATTTCCTATTCTTCTTTTGCTTGTTGGGAGCTTTCCCGTGTAAATAGTTTTTTTTCTTTTCCTTGGGGGTCAGTAGGAGAAGACCATAATTAAATTATTGAAGTGGCTCTTATATGCATTATTGTTGATTTAACCAAGAGCCCATATTGCCTTGTCTTCTCCTGTTTATTGAATGCTTGCAGATTCCAGCTTAGTCCAATGCACGTATAATCTTATTATTATTCACACCGTTCGGTCGTGCAAGTGAAAGGTAATTATGATGATATATGATGAACTGACTGAGATGAAAAAAGCATGTATGAACTCGACTCTTTTGTTTTTGTAAATATGATGAGTCCCTCGTTCTTGATTCAGCTTATTATGAATAAACATGTTTGCAATGACAATTAGAGATCATAGTTGCTTGTGCCATGCTTGATTAGCTAAGAGTTATAATGGTTTACCTTGTGGGCCAACATGCTATTGAGATGATTATGATGTGGTATGATGGGGTGGTATCCTCCTTTGAATGATTTAAGTGACTTGACTTGGCACATGTTCACGCATGTAGTTGAAACAAAATCAACATAGCATTCACGATATTTATGTTCATGGTGGATTATACCCTACTCATGCTTGCAGCCAATGTTTATTAATTTTAATGCATGTACATGGCTGTTGTCGCTCTCTAGTTGGTCGCTTCCCAGCCTTTTGCTAGCCTTCACCTGTACTAAGAGGGAATACTGCTTTTTTTGATTTTGCTAACCACGTGTCCCACGCGGTTAAGAGGGAATACTGCTTGTGCATCCAATCCCTTAAACCCCAAAGTTATTCCAGATGAGTCCATCATACCTTCCTATATGCGGTATCTACCTACCGTTCCAAGTAAATATGTATGTGCCAAACTCTAAACCTTCAAATAATCATTCTGTTTTGTATGCTCGAATAGCTCATGTATCAACCAAGGCTGTCCTTATCTTTCGTGTTAGGTGGGTTATTCTCAAGAGGAGTGGACTCCGCTCCTCACTCACGAGAAAATGGCTGGTCACCGGGATGCCCAGTCCCATGCTTTATGCAAACTAAATCAAAATTAATTGCAAACAAAACTCCCCCTGGGACCTGATGTATGTTGGAGGCACTCGTTGTTTCGAGCAAGCCATGGATTGATGCTTGTTGGTGGAGGGGGAGTATAAACTTTACCATTCTGTTTGGGAACCACCTATAATGTGTTTAGCATGGAAGATATCGCCACCTCTTAGTTGTTACATTGACAATGAAAGTATACCGCTCAAAATACAATTTATCTCTACTTCAAAGCCGAGCTCTCGCACCTCTACAAATCCCCGCTTCCCTCTGCGAAGGGCCTATCCATTTACTTTTATGTTGAGTCATCACCCTCTTATTAAAAAGCACTAGCTGGAGAGCACAGCTGTCACTTGCATTCATCACTGTTAATTTATATTGGGTATGACTATGATTGGATCTCCTTTACCATGAATTACAATGTCTAGTCAGTCCTTAATCTTTAAAGGTGCTCTGCATTTATGTTTTGCGGTCTCAGAAAGGGCTAGCGAGATACCATCTTGTTATATCATATTATGATTGTTTTGAGAAAATGTTGTCATCCGAGATTTATTATTATGACTTGCTAGTTGATTATGCTATTGATATGAGTAATCATGAGACCTGAGAATTATTGCAAATGTAGTTAGTTATGATCTATGCTGAAAACTTGAATGCTGGCTTGACATAGTTACAACAACAAGAGCAAACAGAGTTTGTAAAAGTTTTTCTTTCTTTCTTTCAGTTTGTCAACTGAATTGCTTGAGGACAAGCAAGGGTTTAAGCTTGGGGGAGTTGATACGTCTCCGTCGTATCTACTTTTCCAAACACTTTTGCCCTTGTTTTGGACTCTAACTTGTATGATTTGAATGGAACTAACCCGGATTGACGCTGTTTTCATCAGAATTGCCATGATGTTGTTTTATGTGCAGAAAACAAATATTCTCGGAATGACCTGAAACTCCACGGAACATCTTAGAAAACATAATAAAAAATCCTTGCCAAAGATGAAGACCAGGGGGCCCACACCCTTCTCACGAGGGTGGGGGGCGCGCCCCCCCTAGGGCGCGCCCCCTATCTCGTGGGCCCCCTGGATGCCCTCCGACGCCAACTCCAACTCTATACATTTGCTTTCGGAGAGAAAAAAAATCAGAGAGAAGAAATCATCGCATTTTACGATACGGAGCCGCCGCCAAGCCCTAAAACCTCTCGGGAGGGCTGATCCGGAGTCCGTTCGGGGCTCCGGAGAGGGGGATTCGTCGCCGTCGTCATCATCAACCATCCTCCATCACCAATTTCATGATGCTCACCGCCGTGCGTGAGTAATTCCATCGTAGGCTTGCTGGACGGTGATGGGTTGGATGAGATTTATCATGTAATCGAGTTAGTTTTGTTAGAGTTTGATCCCTAGTATCCGTTATGTTCTGAGATTGATGTTGCTATGACTTTGCTATGCTTAATGCTTGTCACTAGAGCCCGAGTGCCATGATTTCAGATCTGAACCTATTATGTTTTCATGAATATATGTGAGTTCTTGATCCTATCTTGCAAGTCTATAGTCACCTACTATGTGTTATGATCCGGCAACCCCGAAGTGACAATAATCGGGACCACTCCCGGTGATGACCATAGTTTGAGGAGTTGATGTATTCACTATGTGCTAATGCTTTGTTCCGGTTCTCTATTTAAAGGAGGCCTTAATATCCCTTAGTTTCTAATAGGACCCCACTGCCACGGGAGGGTAGGACAAAAGATGTCATGCAAGTTCTTTTCCATAAGCATGTATGACTATATACGGAATACATGCCTACATTACATTGATGAATTGGAGCTAGTTTTGTGTCACCCTATGTTATGACTGTTACATGATGAACCACATCCGTCATAATTATCCATCACTGATCCAGTGCCTACGAGTTTTCCATATACTGGTTCTCGCCTATTTACTTTCCCGCTGTTACTGTTACAATCACTACAAAATACCAAAAACATTACTTTTGTTGTCTTTACTTTTGTTGCCGCTACCACCACTATCATATTACTTCGCTACAAAACACTTTGCTGCAGATACTAAGTTTTCAGGTGTGGTTGAATTGACAACTCAGCTGCTAATACTTGAGAATATTCTTTGGCTCCCCTTGCGTCGAATCAATTAATTTGGGTTGAATACTCTATCCTCGAAAGCTATTGCGGTCCCCTACACTAGTGGGTTATTAGTATACACGGAGAAGATGAGTGTGAATGGGGGGAATGGCTGCCGGTGAACTATGATACTCAGGCAAATCGTAGAAATGGACGTGGAGGAGGACGAGCGGGCAGGGGTGGAGGCTCTGAGGGGCAAAGAGGCAAGGAGGTACATCCTAATGTCGAGGAGAATAATGACATGATGGTGGATATGAGGTTTGATAACCCTGGTGCAATAGTTCCGCTGGCACGCAAACGCCTAATTGGCCAAGATGGAAATGTCTTTGTGAAAACCACAAGTACTGCAACTCCCTCCCCTAGGTTTGTAACTGACAAGGTGAATATGATTGAGAATAAATCAGCTGATCCTGTGGATAAAAGTCAGTTAAGCACCCCGCAGAAAATTCATGATCCTAAAAGGCAGAGGTTTGACCCGAGTGGGTCGGATGATGTTTCAGCTCAGCAATCAGCGACCTCCTTCGAGGAGGATCACCGGGCACAATGAAAACCTTAAGCTAGAACTGTCGTGGTATGGCCAGTGCCGACAGAAAGGGCTCTTCTGGATATCCAGAAGCAGTGGGGACCAGATGTTGTGTTTTTGTCCGAGACACATCTGAATACAGCTAGGGCAAACAAGTTGATGAGGAAAATGAAAATGGACTGAGTAGAGGTTGTGGAAAGTGTGGGTGCTAGTGGTGGATTACTCCTCTTTTGGCGCCACCATGTTGTGATTAGCATAAAGGATAAGACCATGAATTTTATTGATGTAGTGGTGGGAGGACCAGTGGAAGAGCAATGGAGGCTTACAGGGTTCTTTGGTGAGCCCAAATGGGAGGACAAACACTTGTCTTGGAGCTGCTTGCGTGGTCTATCTCAACAGAACCAACTCCCGTGGGTAGTTGTTGGTGATTTTAACGAGATCTTGTACTCGCATGAGAAGGAGGGGAAGCACCGTGGCTAGTTAATATGATGCAGAATTTCAGAGGTGCGCTGGTCGACTGTGAACTTGAGGATATGCGTGTTGTTGGTGAGCAGTTTACATGGCGAAGGCGCAGATTGAGGGAGCGTTTGGACATAGCAGTTTGCAATGGAGCTTTCCTTGGTATGTTTCCCACAACTGTAGTCACAAATGCACCGCATACAAAATCAGATCACAGGCCGGTGGTGATTGACTTGGAAGGTGTGGTGGGCATGGACCAGTAGCCTAATTTGAGGCCAAAACAATTTGAAGCTCGCTGGTTACAAGAGGAGGAGATGATGCAAAGGGTCACAGAGGCCTGGGAAAGGACATGCATGTCTAAGTGTTTGGCAAAGCGCACGGCGGATGTCAATCAGTATATGCATAAATGGGACCGGGAAGTCCTGAATGCACGGCACCGGCGCTTAAAGCATCTCAAGGAGGAGTTAGAACAGCTGCGATCGGGGCCACTCACTGACGAGTCGGCAGACAGGCAGCATGGTCTACTGATTGAAATTGAAGAGACTATGGAGAAGGAGGAAATTTACTGGGTACAACACAGTAGGGCTAATTGGTTGAAATTTGGAGACAGAAACACGAACTACTTCAACAATTTTGCCTCAGCTCGGAAGAAGAGAAACTACATTCATAGATTGATGGATGAAAATGGTGGATGGCAGGAAGATAATGAGGCGATGAGAAACCTCATAGAGAACTATTTTCAGCACCTTTTCACTTCAGAGGTCGATGTAGTGAATATGGATGTAATAAATAAGGTGATACCGCGGATTACTCCTTACATGAATGAAGCATTATTGGCGCCTTACACTAAGGAAGAAGTAAAACGTGCTCTATTCAGCATAGGCGACCTAAAGGTGCCAGGTCCCGACGGGTTACACGTGATTTTTTATAAAAAAAATTGGCACCATTTGGGAGATGATCTGGTGAAGGAAGTGTTGGGAGCGGTGAATACTGGGATCATCCCAGAGGGATGGAATACCACTACTATTGTCTTAATACCAAAAGTTGATGTTCCTGAGAATGTTTCTCAATTCAGGCCTATAAGTCTTTGCAACGTTGTTTATAAGGTGATATCTAAGATGCTCGCTGCTTGGCTAAAGGTTTTCTTGCCTGACATTATTAGCGAGACACAAAGTGCTTTTGTCCCTAGCCGGATCATAACGAACAATGTGATTGTTGCTTATGAAAGCTTCCATACGATGAAGAAGAAGAAGAAGGGAAAAGTAGGTAATTGTGCGGTAAAACTTGATATGCACAAGGCCTATGACATGGTCGAATGGATTTTCCTAAAAGCAATTCTTAGCAGGCTGGGCTTTGAAGAGAGATGGATTGATCTCATTATGGCATGCGTTACCTCTGTAGAGTACAAAGTACGGTTTAATTCAAATGAAACTGCACTGTTTCATCCTACGAGAGGTTTGAGACAAGGGGATCCCTTGTCCCCCTATCTCTTTCTTTTATGTGCAGAAGGGCTCTCAAATTTAATAGCCTTTAAGGAGGCATCGGGTAATCTCAAAGGGGTCCAGGTGTCTCGTGATTCTCCTACGATTTCCCACTTACTCTTTGCTGACGACTCGTTGATCCTTATGAGAGAAGATATGGAGAATGCAAACACATTGAAGAGGATATTGGACGACTACTGTTTTGCCTCTGGACAGAGGGTGAGTGTTGCAAAGTCATCGATTTATTTCAGCCCCAATACAGATATTGATACAAAAGCAGAGGTGTGCCAGATACTGGACATTATGACTCAATCACTATCTGATAAGTATTTGGGTCTCCCATCTATGATTGGGGTAGATAGGGTTGACTACTTTAAGCATATTATTGAGAGGATTCAGAAGATGATTAATGGGTGGAAGGAGCGAACACTATCTTATGGGGGTAAGGAAGCATTGATCAAAGCGGTGGCCCAAGCCATCCCGACATATGCGATGAGTGTGTTTAAATTCCCAAAGAAAATTTGTAAGGGAATCACTGACGCCATTTCGCACTATTGGTGGGGTGACGGGGAAAACCAACGGAAGATGCATTGGTTTGCTTGGTGGAAAATGTGCATTCCAAAGGAGAAAGGAGCAGATGGGTTTCCGTGATATACACAATTTTAACTTGGCGCTTCTAGCAAAAAAATGTTGGAGACTCATTGAGTACCATGAATCACTATGTGCAAGGGTCTTGCGTGCTAAATATTACCCTAGTGGCGAATTACTAAACTGCAGTCTGAAGAAAGGCTCTTCATTTGTGTGGCAGAGTATATGGGCATGATTTCAGACTTTTAAGAAAGGGAGTATTTGGAGAGTGGGGAACGGTCTGAAGATTAGCATATGGGAGGACTGTTGGGTGCCGAACAGCTACTCTGGGAAGATCATTACCCCACGCGGGAACAGAATGTTGGACAGGGTTTATGAGCTCATTGACCCAGCATCCGGAGAGTGGGATGAAGATCTCATTAGAGCAAATTTCTGGCCTATTGATGCTGACCGTATTTTGCAAATCCCACTGCATCATGATGATACGGAAGATTATGTGGCATGGCACTTGACGAAGACGGGAGTTTTTAGTGTGCGTTCTGCGTACTACAAGCAATGGGAAGATTTATATGGCAATACTGAACCTAGCTCTCTGTCGAGTGGATCTGCACCGCATCCAATATGGAAGAAGTTGTGGAGCCTCAAAGTGCCAAGTAAAGTGAAATTTTTTATATGACGATCGTTGCATAATGCTATTCCTTGTTTTGGTGTGCTCGCTGATCGGCACATATCTACATCGGCGCAATGCCCGGTCTGCAAAATGCACCCTGAGGACGTGGCACATGCACTCTTCGGGGTTGTGCGGACTAGAGGAATCTGGTCTAAACTTGCTCTACTTGAAAGAGTAACAGAGGCCGGACCATCAGGAAGATCGGGAGCCGAGATTCTTGCGACCCTGTTGTGTGATGAATCGAGCACGATAAACTACATGGATGTGGTGGAAATACCGGGATTGATCGCAGTTAGTAGCTGGCATATATGGTGGCAACGAAGGCAAATAGAAAAGGGAGAGGATGTGCAGAATCTGGAGAGATCAAGTCAAGCCATACTGGCTACGGCACTCAATTTTGTTCGAGCAGCAACACTGAAGGTCTCCTTGCCAAAAATCAACACATGGCTGAGACCACTAAACGGCCAACTGGTCTTGAATACGGATGCTTCTTTTCTGGATGATCATACTGGCTCATGTGGTGCTGTGATCAGAGACCACCTGGGCTACTTCATTGCGGCATCCACAGCTAAACTTGACCATGTGACGGATGTTGGAGTAAATAGCATAAAACTACTACTTTACAGGTTAGGGTTCCAAAAAACTACCGGTTTTTAATTTTTCTCAGATAACTACCAAGTGAGCGGTCCACTGTTTCAGAAAACCCAAATCGCAGAATGTTTTTCAATTGATCACGATTATGATAGTTGGGCCCCACATGTAAGAGCTCTGATTGTTTGACCGTTTGTTTGACCGTTAGGGGTGGGCCTGCACATAAATTTAAAAAAGCAATCAGGCCCCTACATTTTTTTCCAAAAAGCAATCCGGCCCTACTCTAGATCAGCACAGCCATGGCGCTGCTCCTTTCGCTCCCGAGCTCTCCTAACAGAATCTCGCGAGGCCGCCTCCTCCGGCCGGCGAGCCGCCCGCCGCCGGTGATCACCGGGGCTCAACCCCTGGCCGCTCCTCCGCCTCACCTCCTTCTCCCCCTGCGTTTCTCCGCCCGCCGCCGACCCGTGATGCACGACGCCGCTGCGCTAGTGGCCGCCTCTCTACGCCGGCTCCCCATGGCGTAGGGCGAGCCCTGGCGACCCCATGGCAGGAGGCGACCCCCAGCCGGTCTCGATGGCGAGCGGCGGCGCAGTGACCCGAGCGGAGCCCCGTGGCGGGCGGCGGCCCTCAGCGGCTCCCATTGGCGCGCGGCGACGCGGCGACCCGAGCGGAGCCCATGGCGGGCGGCGGCCCTTAGCGGCTCCCGTTGGCGCACAGCGACCCGTGCCGGAGCCCCATGGCGTGCGGCGGAGACTCCAGGTGGCGCGCGGCAGGGTCGCCGGCCTTTGGTATGCCTCCTCGTCTCCACCTTGTCATCAGGAGCTCCGACGAGCTTCTACCAGCGGCAGCAGCGGAGGGAGGGGTGTCGAAGTGGCATAGGGCGGTGGCCGGACGTGGCACAGGACGGCGGCATGGGCCAGCAGTGTGCCAGCGGCCATGGCGGCTCTGTGATGTTCTTGACGAGCATCGAGAGTGGAGGAGAAGGGAGGCAGAGGGGAGAAGAGGAAGATAAAGAAGAGACACTGACATGTGGGCCCCACATGTCAGTTAACGGTCAAACTAACGGTCAAACTAACGCTTCGTTTAGGTGTGGGCTCGACTTGTCATAATTGTGATCAATTGATAAGCACTCGGCGATTTGGGTTTTCTGAAACAGCAGACCACTCACTTGGTAGTTATCTGAGAAAAATTAAAAACCGTTAGTTTTTTGAAACCCTAGCCTGTAAAGTAGTAGTTTTATGCTATTTACTCCGGATGTTGTAACAGCTGAAGCAGCTGCGCTATTGAAGGGCCAAGCTAGCTCAAACCATTGGTGCACATACCCTTGTAGCTCGGACGGACAATGCCATATTGGTGGAGGCGATGGCAAACAACTCTGGACAAGATATGGTGGCAGGACCCATACTTGAGAGATGTCGTTCTTTGTGTTTAGATTTCGAGAAGGTCTTTTTTCAGCACTGTAATAGAGAATGCAATTTGATTGGTCACAGGCTAGCTAAAAGTGGTCGTGAGGATCAGCCAGCTTTGTGATTGGACTCCCTCCTTAGCTTTATTTCGGTTTTACTTGCGGATGGCGTAAGCATTTGTTTAAGTTAATAAAGCTAGCCCGAAGGCCTTTCCCTCAAAAGAGAGTCAAGTGCTCAAATATACCACGGTATGACATCAATAATGGTGATACTGCAGAACAAAGCAGCACGACCAAATACGACTTTTGGTGGCTCACATATGCAGTGGAGACATAGTCGACGGAGTGGGAGCCTAGAGCACGAGCACGGCCGCAGCGACCGCGGTGACCGCCGCCGCCGCCTCCCCGAAGCGCGCCTGTAGCTTGCCGGCACGGTTGGACAGCGGTGGAGCAGCCAACGGGGCCTCGGGTTAGGGAGCCGGTGGGGCGGTCTCGAGGACGGTGATCTTGAGCTTCACGCCGTTCTCGCAGTTGTTGTCGATGCCGCAGAAGAACCACCGGCGTCCGGCCTTGTCGAGCACGACCCGGTCCTCGCCGGAGGTCCGGACGACGGCGTTGTCGGTCTGGTTGCAAATGAGGAAATCTGGCCCGCTCACCTCCACGACATTGTGGCTGGAGATGCCGTACTCGAACACTGCGATCGATATAGTTAGCACGGGATCTACAAGCAATTTAATTGCTTTCTCGTCGCAGAGAAAATGAAGCCATCGAGCGTGCGCGCAGACGTAATGGTTCAGCGTTGCCGTTACCTAGCATGTCGCCGACCACGAACTGCTTGGTCTCTGCCCAGGCCGTGTAGTCGACATAGAGGGCCCAGCCCTTGTCGTCGCCGACCACGTGTTCTGTGGCGACGGCGAGCCCTGGAAGGAAGGCGACAATGAGGGCGGCCACGGCAATGGCGACGACCAGCATCTGCTTGGAAGCCATCGCTGAGTAAGCAGCAAACCTAGCGAAAAGATTACAATAACTCTGCTGACTTGTGTGCTCTGCTTCTTCCTCTGTCTTTTCATGTATATGTAGGGAGGGATAGAGCTCGGTAATCAGTATGTTACATACGTATACGTAGTTTTTTCTTTTTTTGCCGGAGCGTACGTGTATGTAGTTATCAACGTTGCCTCTCGAACGTCTCTTGTCGCTGGCCGAAGGTAGCGGCAGCAGCTGGGCAATGGTGGCAATGGCACGGGAGTTGAATGCGTCCGTGTGGCGCCAAATGTGATGGATTTAGTATGCATTGATGTCATCGGAGCAGACGAATGGGCAGAACAACAGTTGGGTGTGAGCGTTTTGATGAGTTTTTTTGGCAAACCTTTAGATGAGGTGTTGGACATGTAGTTGTATTGCAAAATACTACGGAAATGCTAATGAGCTGACTTCCGGTTTTTTAGAGAGCCCTCTCTATTTCGTTTGATCCTGCACGAATCTCAAAGCAATGACCTGTGACAATCCTTCTGGACGAACCGTTCACTCTCATGCTCCTCCCGGGCGAATGACGTTTCCTCCTATACACTTCCCAAGCGAACAACCCCGTGTGTAGCATGACACTTCCCTACGAAGTACCATGACAATTACTGAAAGCATGTATGTCAACTTCTTTGTGTAGCATAGCAATTCATCCTGCTGCAACACGGCAATTCTTGGGCATGTGGGCAACTTCCTTCTTTTCTTAGCCTGGTTATTCTCTCTGCCGCAGCATATCAATTCCCTGAAAATGCATGTCAATTTTCTTGCAGTATGACAAATCCCTATTATACCACGACAACTATTTTTCTTAGGATGACAAATCTTTCTGTTATAGCATGACAAATCTTCTGCTATATATAGTATGGCAACTATAGAATGTTCCTTGGGAGTGATTTTTTGAGGGAACGCACTCTGATGACACCGTTTGCCCAATGTCCTATGAGGGAACGTGCATTCACACTAGGGTCCTCTTGTAGGGAATGTCAGTTCCATATTAGATGCGGTGTATTGCATATTTTATATTTTCCTTTATACAAGTACATCACACAAAAAAAGTACTGTACACTGATGGGAAATACTAAGAAAAAAAGCACTAACTACTCAAAATCAACCTGGCTAGTTGATTAGAGAGAACTATGCAAATCTAGAAACCCAGGCTTCAAAATGCACATAACTTTTTCGCCGAACTCCATGAAGGACAAGGCCCATATTTTCATACTGGAAATCTCTTGTGCACCTAGATAGCTTTGGCTTCGGATGTCTGAAGATTGATGCATTCCCAGTGATCCAAATACTGCAGCAACAAAGGATGATTAACTCCTTGATAAAAACGGCTGCCTCAAACTATGCTTTAGAGCATCAATACATTCCAAAGCTGAGTGGGGAATGTTCAAGTTCAAAGAGGGGCAAAGATAAGTCCAGCATATTTTAGCAAATTGACACCTAAACAAAAGGTGATCTCGGGATTCAATCACCTGCTTGCTCTTGTTGAAATATATTGCCCACCTTCCTTCATCAATTCAGACTTTTGGATGAATTGGCTGGAGCATGAATTCAATATGGTATCCGGACCCTGCCAACGCAGTATTAAATAAAATGATTTTGCGGCCTACATCAACCCCACATCTAAGGACTAAAATAGGCTAGACGCGAGGGGGAGTATTGAAATATATTGCCCACCTTCCTCCATCAGTTCGGACTTTTGAATGAGTTGACTGGAGCATGAATTCAATAGCTTTAATGGCTTTATTTATAGTTCCAAAGCTACAAACTAAGCATCCTAATGGTTGATCATGGTAGAAAGAGCACACCACCAATAAGACATTAGTCGGGTGTTGCAATTTTATTAGTCTACAATTTAACTTGCACCACATGGGCCGGCACATAGCATCGTTACTACTATGTATATGATTTGTATCTGTACTTCTGTAGTACCTAAAATAAACGTAATGTTCCTCTTCCATCTTGCGTCCCTACACTTCGTCCATTTCTCCCTCTCGTACGGCCCCCACTCCTCCACCGATCGGCGTAGTCATTTATCAATCTACGACAACCTAATAAATATTATTTATTATTTTTAGTTACCCTCACTCTGCACAGTTTCCATTTGACCAGCAAAATCAAAATAGTCATTTGATCAATCTTCGGCAAACTAATAAATATTGTTTATTTATTTTTAGTAACCCAATAAATCCGGATCTCCCTATAATGAAGACAGCCTCCCAATCGTTCAGTAGTCACGGGATATATCTCTTTCCCTGAATGCACCCACTTCATCTCTCTCATGCGTGAATAAGAAAATTTTCTTTTCCTCTCCCTACACTAGTGCAGAACTGGGCAATAGCACCGATTCGTAAGGCCCTTTAGTGCCGGTTTGGTAACCGGCGCTAAAATATAGGCACTAAAGCCCTCCCCCCCCTTTAGTACCGGTTCAACACGAACCGGTGCTAAAGGGCAACCACGTGGCACGAGCCAACTTCGGAGGCAGGGAGCCCTTTAGTACCGGTTGGTGTCACCAACCGGTATTAAAATGTGTGTGTGTGGGGGGGGGGGTTGGGTTTATGATTTCTTTTTCATTTAATTTTGTGTTTTCCATTTAATTCTTTTTCATTTGCTGGTATTTTACGATACTACATATTGTACACGTTATGCATATATATAAATAGAATTTTTAGTAGAACCGATCATATATATAGGACAGAGCTATTCTGTGGCCCTATATAGGAGCCAAATAGGTAAAAGAGCGCACATCCATTAATTAATGTGTGCATATATATATCACCGAATGTCTCACACAACCATCATTAATTAATTCACACATATATACACACATGTATATATATATATACAATTTCTCTTAATTGGTGCCTTCGGATCCAGTGGCATTAGCCTAGCTAATTGGTGCCTTTGAAGCACGATAACAATTGGAAGTGGTTCATGGGGGCGGTAGCGGGTAATAGTATTCTCCTTCGGGATCTATGACCTGGTCGAGAAAAAAATCCCGCTATTTTCTCTTGAATTGCTTCTATGCGGTCCTGTGCTAGGAGCTTGTCCTGCACCTCTCTGAACTATTAAGAAGGAGATCAATATGCATGTGTATTAGTTGTGTGACTAGATATCGATAATGGTGTAAAAATTGTGAATAGTGTTCTGACAATCAATATCGTACCCACTCCTGTTTTTGAGATTTGCTCCTTTCGGACGCCATCATGCCAATGTTCTCGCAAATGTAGTATGCACATAGATCATTCCCCGGCGCCTGCTTCAGGGCCTTTACGAGAATGGAATTTGATCAGATAATAATTAATCAAGCATGATAATTAAAGAGATGGCAGCTAGCTAGTACTACTTAATTACTTACCTTGGGTCGATACCATTTCAGCTTTTGTTTCCATGCGCCTGGAGTGGCCCTGATGAACTTTGCCCAAGCCCTGCCCCGCCGACAAAGAAAATGAATAAATGGGTTATTAAATAGTTGTTATCAGGAAATGACAAACTAATTAAATAGGCCGAGATATAGTTAATAATGATTGAAATTACATGTTGACTATCCCCTTTACGATGGTGTAGTCACTTGCTTTCTTAAGTAGCGAGTCTAGTACTTTAACTGTTTCTTCATCAACTTCAATGATTAACAAGATCCAGTGAAATCTGCATGCACACACGTTTGCATGTCTTAATTAAGCGGGCATATGTAAGCAAAAACATGTAGCTATAGTTAGTAGGGAAAACAGAATTTGTAGTACAAGACAGTGTGACTCACTAGAAGTTGTAAGGAAGTAGTATATCTTCATTGTATTTGAGTTCCTTGAAGAACTGTAGCATGCTTTCCTCTACACATTTTTCGTGATATGGATATATTTTCCATGTGTATTATTAATGGTATTTGGGTCAATGAACCCAATGCCATAGCATCCACCTTTTTTCATTTCATAAATCTTCATCCTGCATAATACCACAGAAAAGAATATAGTGAGGATAATTACAGGTAATGATTGATCAAAATGATCACTACAGCTAGCTTGACACTTAAATTACAGAAAGAAATCACTTATAGACAATAGCAACTGACGATAGATTTGTCGAGTGTGTCTTTATTGTATAGCTGAAATAGTTCTGAATACTCAACGGTCACAGTTTTCTTATGGTAGTAATGCTCCTCGTTGACATTCACCATGAGGGACTCTCGATTGTAAATCTTGGTAATGTTCATGTACCATTGATGCAATTCATACATTCTCGTTGGGAGCTTATTGACCTCCTCTGGCTCGACCAAAGGTTGGCCCCGGGCATATTTCCGTTTTATTTCCTCCTCTCTAGTCGGAGACATGAGCTCGATATCGAGGAGTTGTCCAACAGTGATCCCGATCGATTCAGCCTGCGCAATATGCTCCTCGGTTATTACCACATCGCCCATCCCGGGAACGTTAACGGTTTGCCCACAATAATATTGGGCGCGCCTACTCTCATGTGTTGTTGGCACAACAAGTGGGGGGATTGATTGCGCCGCCTGTTCTCCCTGCTGGGGAACGGTTTTACCGCTCCTTTTGCCAGCTGATTTGCTCGAGCTCGAGCTCGCCTCTTTCTGTAGACGTGCTCGATTTAACTTCCTGAGGTGGCGCTCATAGTCTGTGTCAACAGGCTTGGGAGCTGGTGGTCTAGCCATACGAATGAAGTGGTCAATCTTTTCCACAGGCACTTTCTCCCTTGGCGGCGGTGGCGGTTTCGGTGCAAAATGGGCTTCCACCTCGGCCTTCGATATGCCTACGTTTTCCTCCTCGAACTTGTCGTAAGGCCTATGCTGAAGAGGCACGAGGCTTGGACCATATTGAAATCGCTTGCCTCCGCCTGTACCTGCAGTACTACCTCGACTTGTACCGCTACGCACCATAGCTGAGGCGGCTCTCTTCCGTGATTGCTGAGGCGGTGAAGACGGCGGACGTGGCTGAGTTGGAGGAGGAGGAGTGGCCTGAAGCTGTGCCGGACTTGGAGGAGGAGTGGCCTGAAGCTGTGCCGGACTTGGAGGAGGAGTGGCCTAACGCTTTGCCGGACTTGGAGGAGGAGTGGCCTGAAGTTGTGCCGGACTTGGAGGAGGAGTGGCCTGACGCGTTGGTGGACTTGGAGGAGCGGGAGTCTGCTGACTCGGTGGCGGACTGCGACGAGGAGTCGGATGACGCGGTGTCAGTGGCCTTCGAAAGATGATGCAATCCTTTCTCCATAGGATGATACGATGGTTGGCCTCTCCTAGTGTGTGCTCATCGTCACCTCCAGGAATGTCAAGCTCTAGCCCTGAATATTGGTCCACCACCTCATCAACCAAGACACGAGCATAGCCCGCTGGAATCGGGTTGCAATGGAAGGTTGACTCGGGGGGATTTGTAAAAGCAAGGGCGTCCACCACCTTCATGGATATGTTCTTCATTTTGAAGTGTAGCTCGCAGTTAGTGTTCTCCATAATGTCATCCACTGGGTAGCTATCCAGCAATGCGTCGCCCGGAGCAGAACCCACGCTGCTTCTCGGCATGGATGGGATGGTGCTATCCATTGGTGGATCATCCGCTAGCTGCTGAGACCCCCTTTGCTGGCTAAGTGAGTCGATCTGCTCCTGCTGTCGCTGGAATTTGATTGCCAAGTCCGCGTGCGCTGATTCTAGGCCTTGAAGGCGTTCATAGTCTAGCTTCCTATGCTCCTCCTCCATCTTCCTCTTCTTCTCCTCCGCAATATTCTTTCTCGCACGGGTTCTGTAGTCGGTGTTCCAGTCCGAAAACCCCTCATACCACGGAATAGAACCCATGCCTTGTGTTCTTCCCGGGTGTTCAGGATTTCCCAGGGCACGCGTAAACTCGTCGTTCTCTCTGTTGGGCTCGAACAACCCCGATCGAGCCTCTTCTATTGCAACAAGTAGCTTATCTTCGGCTCCGTGCAGACATGCCTTCTTCGAAACTTTGCCTGTCTTCGGGTCCAACTCCCCTCCATGCGCATAGAACCAAGTCCTACACCTGGGGGGCCAGCTCAATGTTTCTAGAGTGACACATGCATCCAGCATCTCTTTCTTAGACTTATCCCACTTAGGCATTCCCACCGCATAGCCACCTGGCCCCAGCTTATGGAACTTATCCTTTTTTGCGGCATTGGCCTTGTTTATTCTGGACCGTTCCTTAGATAATTCCGAATCCTTGAATTTCACGAAATTTTCCCAATGAGCACTTTGCTTCTGTAGTGTTCCCTTGAATACTGGAGTCTTCCTTCCTCCCTTGACATACTTGGCCCATTCACGAATCTTGTAGTTCTTGAATGCAACCGCCATCTTCCTAAGAGCAGCGTTCTTGACTTTCTCCACATCTGCATCTGTGAAATGATCTGGTAGGGTGAAATGTTCCATGAGCGTTTCCCAAAGCAAATGTTTTTGTCTGTCATCGACAAAAGTAACTCCTGGACGTGGCTTTGCTGGCTCTCTCCATTCTTGAAGGGAGATCGGGAGTTGGTCCTTCACAAGAACTCCGCACTGACGAATGAACTTGTCCGCAATCTTCTTAGGCGCTAATGGTTTGCCATTAGGTCTGATTGCCTCGATATTGTACTTTACACCCTCCTTCAACTTTTTGTTCGGGCCTCGTTTTGTCCTGTTGCCTGAAGATTTGCTCGATCCGGATGGCCGAAAGAAGAAAGATCGATTCGTTAATATATCTTCAAGTCATTTAAAACACGTGATGATCACCAGATGCCTGCTTATATAAATATATATACCTCACCGGTCTTTGTTGTTTCAAGATCAACATTTTCTTTGTCATGTTCATAGTTCATGACTTCATCAATTCGGTCGTCGCGATCGAATATCATATCACCCTCCCCGGTGTTGTTTAGATATTCGGAGCCGTCATAATCTTCTTCATTCTGATCATCATTGCGTATGATATTGAACAGGGCCTCTTCTCCCTCTCTGCCGGTATTGTCCGCCATAGGTTTTGTTTAACTAATCCAAAAGAAATATATTCAAATTACAATGCATGGATGCAATCAATTAATAAGGAAAAACTGAATCAATCATAGTACATAATAAGCATCATCGAATATAATCTCGAATACGTCGTCTCCAATAATAGATATAATCTCGAATACATCGTCTCAAATAATAGATATAATCTCGAATACATCGTCTTGAATAATAGATATAATCTCGAATACATCGTCTCGAATAATATATAATCTCGAATACATCATCGGATCATGCGGCGCGGGCGGTGGACACCCAAAGAGAAGGAACCCTCACAGGATCATAGCTGAAGTGAGATCCCTGAAGAAACTGCCAAGTATTGGAAAACCTGCCGCCCTCTAACGCAACCATGTAGCGATGATTGTGCTCGTCCTCCTCCCTGACACGGCGACGTACCACCTCCGGCGGGGCCGGCTCCCTCCGCACCGAAACTGGCCCACGCGAACGCCACCAAACGAGATCAGGGTCGACGACCGGGGCCGGGTTCCTCATCAAGCGGCGCGCCCCTCCAGGCGGCACCTCCCAGTGCCAGCCCGGCGGAGCCCAGTCTAGGACATGGGTCAGCCGGACGTCGTCGCGGACGGGTCGACGGCGAGGATGCGGGCCGGGCATCGTCGAGAACAAATACTAGCTATATGCCCGCAAAAAGTAACATTTTTTTAATGATTGGATTTTGATAACTAAAATTTCTAACATTTCTATATAACTAACATTCCTATAACATTTCTAACAATGCTATATAACTAACATTTCTATAACATTTCTAATATTTCTATAACTAAAAAACAGAAAAAAAATTATAACATTTTTATTTATATAACTAACATTTGTATAACATTTCTAATATTTCTATAACTAAAAAAAGAAAAATTTCTAACTTTTTTCTAACTATTTCTATAACTAAAAAACAGAAAAATTTCTAGCAATTCTAACATTTCTAACAATGCTATATAACTAACTATTTCTATAACTAAAAAAGAAAAATTTCTAACATTTTTATAACTAATTCTATAACTAAAAAACTAAAAAAATGTATGTGTGTGTGTGCTCACCGGCGAGGTGAGAGGCGACGGGGACGGCGACGGGCGCGGCGACGACGGGGATGGCGACGACGGGGACAGGGACGGGGCGGCGACGACGGGGACCGGCCGGGGCGGCGAAGACGGGGACGGGGCGGCGATGATGCGGACGGGGACAATGCGGGACGAGCCGGGACAGCGCGGCGGTGACGACGGGGACGGGGACGACGGGGCAGCGACGACGGGGACGGGGCGGCGACGGGGGCGGTGACGAGGGATATGGAGACGGGGGCGGCGGGCGACGCGGCAAAGGAGAAGAAGCAGATGAGAAACTGAAATTTTTGAAGTGTTTAGTTATATAGGATGGACCTTTAGTACCGGTTGGAGCCACCAACCGGTACTAAAGGCCTGTTTTGTCTAGGCCTGTTGGGGAACATAGTAATTTCAAAAAATTTCCTACGCACACGCAAGATCATGGTGATGCATAGCAACGAGAGGGGAGAGTGTTGTCTACGTACCCTCGTAGACCGAAGCGGAAGCGTTGACGCGACGTAGAGGAAGTAGTCATACGTCTTCCCGGTCCAACCGATCCAAGCAGCGTTGCTCCGGCACCTCCGAGTTCTTGGCACACGTTCAGCTCGATGACGCTCCCTGGGCTCCGATCCAGCAAAGCTTCGGGGAGGAGTTCCGTCAGCACGACGGCGTGGTGACGATCTTGATGTTCAACTGTCGCAGGGATTCGCCTAAGCACCGCTACAATATGACCGAGGTGTAATATCGTGGAGGGGGGCACCGCACACGGCTAAGGAACGATCACGAAGATCAACTTGTGTCTCCTAGGGTGCCCCCCTGCCCCCGTATATAAAGGAGCCAAGGGGGGTGCGGCCGGCCCTAGTAGGAGGCGCGCAGGAGGAGTCCTACTCCTACCGGGAGTAGGACTCCCCTCCCTTTCCTTGTCCAAGTAGGAGAGGGGGAAGGAAGGAAGAGAGGAGAGGAAGGAAAGGGGGGGCGCCGCCCCTCCCTCCTTGTCCAATTCGGACTAGGGGGAGAGGGGGCGCGCGGCCTGCCCTGGCTGCCTTTCCTCTTCTCCACTTTAGGCCCATGAGGCCCATTAACCCCCCGGGGGGTTCCGGTAACCCCCCGGTTCTCCGGTTTTATCCGAAACTTCCCCGGAACACTTCCGGTGTCCGAATATAGCCGTCCAATATATCAATCTTTATGTCTCGACCATTTCAAGACTCCTCGTTATGTTCGTGATCATATCTGGGACTCCGAACAACCTTCGGTACATCAAAATACATAAACTCATAATGAAACTGTCATCGTAACTTTAAGCGTGCAGACCCCACGGTTCGAGAACAATGTAGACATGACCGAGACACGTCTCCGGTCAATAACCAATAGCGGGACCTGGATGCCCATATTGGCTCCTACATATTCTACGAAGATCTTTATCGGTCAGACCGCATGACAACATACGTTGTTCCCTTTGTCATCGGTATGTTACTTGCCTGAGATTCGATCGTCGGTATCCAATACCTAGTTCAATCTCGTTACCGGCAAGTCTCTTTACTCGTTCCGTAATACATCATCCCGCAACTAACTCATTAGTTGCAATGCTTGCAAGGCTTAAGTGATGTGCACTATCGACAGGGCCTAGAGATACCTCTCCAACATTCGGAGTGACAAATCCTAATCTCGAAATACGCCAACCCAACATGTACCTTTGGAGACACCTGTAGAGCTCCTTTATAATCACCCAGTTACGTTGTGACGTTTGGTAGCACACAAAGTGTTCCTCCGGCAAACGGGAGTTGCATAATCTCATAGTCATAGGAACATGTATAAGTCATGAAGAAAGCAATAGCAACATACTAAATGATCGGGTGCTAAGCTAATGGAATGGGTCATGTCAATCAGATCATTCAACTAATGATGTGATCCCGTTAATCAAATAACAACTCTTTGTCCATAGTTAGAAAACATAACCATCTTTGATTAACGAGCTAGTCAAGTAGAGGCATACTAGTGACACTCTGTTTGTCTATGTATTCACACTTGTATTATGTTTCCGGTTAATACAATTCTAGCATGAATAATAAACATTTATCATGAAATAAGGAAATAAATAATAACTTTATTATTGCCTCTAGGGCATATTTCCTTCAGTCTCCCACTTGCACTAGAGTCAATAATCTGGATCACATCACCATGTGATTAACATCGATAATTCACATCATCATGTGATTAACACCCATAGTTCACATCGCCATGTGACCAACACCCAAAGGGTTTACTAGATTCAGTAATCTAGTTCACATCGCTTATGTGATTAACACCCAAAGAGTACTAAGGTGTGATCATGTTTTGCTTGTGAGAGAAGTTTAGTCAATGGGTCTGCCATATTCAGATCCGTATGTATTTTGCAAATTTCTATGTCAACAATGCTCTGCACGGAGCTACTCTTAGCTACTTGCTCCCACTTTTAATATGTATCCAGATTGAGACTTAGAGTCATCTAGATCAGTGTCAAAATTTGCATCGACGTAACCCTTTTCGACGAACCCTTTTTGTCACGTCCATAATTGAGAAACATATCCTTATTCCACTAAGGATAATTTTGACCGCTGTCCAGTGATCTACTCCTAGATCTCTATTGTACTCCCTTGCCAAAATCAGTGTAGGGTATACAACAGATCTGGTACACATCATGGCATACTTTATAGAACCTATGGCCAAGGCATAGGGAATGACTTTCATTCTCTTTCTATCTTCTGTTGTGGTCGTGTTTTGAGTCTTACTCAATTTCACACCTTGTAACACAGGCAAGAACTCTTTCTTTGACTGTTCCATTTTGAACTACTTCAAAATCTTCTCAAGGTATGTACTCATTGAAAAAACTTATCAAGCGCTTTAATCTATCTCTATAGATCTTGATGCTCAATATGTAAGTAGCTTCACCGAGGTCTTTCTTTGAAAAACTCCTTTCAAATACTCCTTTATGCTTTGCAGAATAATTCTACATTATTTCCGATCAACAATATGTCATTCACATATACTTATCAGAAATGCTGTAGTGCTCCCACTCACTTTCTTGTAAATACAGGCTTCACCGCAAGTCTGTATAAAACTATATGCTTTGATCAACTTATCAAAGCGTGTGTATTCCAACTCCTAGGTGCTTGCACCAGTCCATAGATGAATCGCTGGAGCTTGCATATTTTGTTAGCACCTTTAGGATTGACAAAACCTTCTGGTTGCATCATATACAACTCTTCTTTAATAAATCCATTACGGAATGCAGTTTTGTTTATCCATTTGCCAGATTTCATAAAATGCGGCAATTGCTAACATGATTCGGACAGACTTAAGCATAGATACGAGTGAGAAACTCTCATCGTAGTCAACACCTTTAAACTTGTCGAAATTTTTTGCGACAATTCTAGCTTTGTAGATAGTAACACTACTATCAGCGTCCGTCTTCCTCTTGAAGATCCATTTATTTTCTATGGCTTGCCGATCATCGGGCAAGTCAACCAAAGTCTACACTTTGTTCTCATACATGGATCCCATCTCAGATTTCATGGCCTCAAGCCATTTTGCGGAATCTGGGCTCATCATCGCTTCCTCATTGTTCGCAAGTTCGTCATGGTCTAGTAACATGACTTCCAGAACAGGATTACCATACCACTCTGGTGCGGATCTCACTCTGGTTTACCTACGAGATTCGGTAGTAACTTGATCCGAAGTTACATGATCATCATCATTAGCTTCCTCACTAATTGGTGTAGTAGTCACAAGAACAGATTTCTGTGATGAACTAATTTCCAATAAGGGAGATGGTACAATTACCTTATCAAGTTTTCTACTTTCCTCCCACTCACCTCTTTCGAGAGAAACTCCTTCTCTAGAAAGTATCCATTCTCAGCAATGAATGTCTTGCCTTTGGATCTGTGATAGAAGGTGTACCCAACAGTCTCCTTTGGGTAACCTATGAAGACATATTTCTCCGATTTGGGTTTGAGCTTATCAGGATGAAACTTTTTCATATAAGCATCACAACCCCAAACTTGAAGAAACGACAACTTTGGTTTCTTGCCAAACCACAGTTCAGATTGTGTCGTCTCAACGGACTTAGATGGTGCCCCTTTTTAACGTGAATGCAGCTGTCTTTAATGCATAACCTCAAAAACGATAGTCGTAAATCGGTAAGAAACATCATAGATTTGCACTTATCTAATAAAGTACGGCTATGACGTTCAGACACACCATTATGCTGTGGTGTTCCAGGTGGCACGAATTTGTGAAACTATTCCACATTGTTTTAATTGAAGACTAAACTCGTAACTCAAATATTTGTCTCCGCGATCAGATCGTAGAAACCTTATTTTCTTGTCACGATGATTTTTCACTTCACTCTGAAATTCTTTGAACTTTTCAAATGTTTCAGACTTATGTTTCATCAAGTAGATATACCCATATTTGCTCAAATCATCTGTGAAGGTCAGAAAATAATGATACCCGCTGCAAGCCTTGATATTCATCGGACCACATACATCAGTATGTATGATTTCCATCAAATCTGTTGCTTGCTCCATTGTTCCGGAGAACGGCGTTTTAGTCATCTTGCCCAAGAGACATGGTTCGCAAGCATCAAGTGATTCATAATCAAGTGATTCCAAAATCCCATCAGCATGGAGTTTCTTCATGCGCTTTACACCAATATGACCTAAACGGCAGTGCCACAAACAAGTTGCACTACTTTGCATCTTTTGGCTTCAATATTATGAATATGTGTATCATTACAATCGAGATCCAACAAACCATTTTCGTTGGTGTGTATGACCATAGAAGGTTTTATTCATGTAAACAGAACAACAATTGTTCTCTAACTTAAATGAATAAACGTATTGCAATAAACATGATCAAATCATATTTATGCTCAACGCAAACACCAAATAACACTTATTTAGGTTCAACATTAATCCCGAAAGTATAGGGAGTGTGCGATGATGATCATATCAATCTTGGAACCACTTCCAATACACATCGTCACTTCACCCTTAACTAGTCTCTGTTTATTCCGCAACTCCCATTTCGAGTTACTAATCTTAGCAACTGAACTAGTACCAAATACTGAGGGGTTGCTATGAACACTAGTAAAGTACACATCAATAACATGTATATCAAATATACCTTTGTTTACTTTTCCATCCTTTCTTATCCACCAAATACTTGGGGTAGTTCCGCTTCCAGTGACCAATCCCTTTGCAGTAGAAGCACTTTGTCTCAGGCTTAGGACCAGACTTGGGTTTCTTCACTTGAGCAGCAACTTGCTTGCCGTTCTTCTTGAAGTTCCCCTTCTTCCTTTTGCCCTTTTCTTGAAACTAGTGGTCTTGTCTACCATCAACACTTGATGTTTTTCTTGATTTCTACCTTCGACGATTTTAGCATCACGAAGAGCTTGGGAATCGTTTCCGTTATCCCTTGCATACTATAGTTCATCACGAAGTTCTACTAACTTGGTGATGGTGACTAGAGAATTCTGTCAATCACTATCTTATCTGGAAGATTAACTCCCACTTGATTCAAGCGATTGTAGTACCCAGACAATCTGAGCACATGCTCACTGCTTGAGCGATTCTCCTCCATATTTTAGCTATAGAACTTGTTGGAGACTTCATATCTCTCAACTTGGGTATTTGCTTGAAATATTAACTTCAACTCCTGGAACATCTCATATGGTCCATGACATTCAAAATGTCTTTGAAGTCCCGATTCTAAGCCGTTAAGTATGGTGCACTAAACTATCAAGTAGTCATCATATTGAGCTAGCCAAACATTCACAACGTCTGCATCTGCTCCTGCAATAGGTCTGTCACCTAGCGGCTCATCAAGGACATAATTCTTCTGTGCAGCAATGAGGATAAACCTCAGATCACGGATCCAATCCGCATCATTGCTACTAACATCTTTCAACACAATTTTCTCTAGGAACATATCAAAATAAACACAGGGAAGCAACAACGCGAGCTATTGATCTACAACATGATTTAAAAATACTACCAGGACTAAGTTCATGATAAATTTAAGTTCAATTTAATCATATTACTTAAGAACTCCCACTTAGATAGACATCCCTCTAATCCTCTAAGTGATCACGTGATCCAAATCAACTAAACCATGTCCGATCATCACGTGAGATGGAGTAGTTTCATTGGTGAACATCACTATGTTGATCATATCTACTATATGATTCATGCTCGACCTTTCGGTCTCCGTGTTCCGAGGCCATATCTGTATATGTTTGGCTTGTCATGTATAACCTGAGTATTCGGCGTGTGCAACTGTTTTGCACCCGTTGTATTTGAACGTAGAGCCTATCACACCCGATCATCATGTGGTGTCTCAGCACGAAGAACTTTCGCAACGGTGCATACTCAGGGAGAACACTTCTTGATAATCAGTGAGAGATCATCTTAAAATGCTACCATCAATCAAAGCAAGATAAGATGCATAAACGATAAACATCACATGCAATCAATATAAGTGATATGATATGGCCATCATCATCTTGTGCTTGTGATCTCCATCTCCGAAGCACCGTCGTGATCACCATCGTCACCGACGCGACACCTTGATCTCCATCGTAGTATCGTTGTCGTCTTGCCAATCTTATGCTTCCACGACTATCGCTACCGCTTAGTGATAAAGTAAAGCATTACAGCGCGATTGCATTGCATACAATAAAGCGACAACCATATGGCTCCTGCCCGTTGCCGATAACTCGGTTACAAAACATGATCATCTCATACAATAAAATTTAGCATCTTGTCTTGACCATATCACATCACAACATGCCCTGCAAAAACAAGTTAGACGTCCTCTACTTTGTTGTTGCAATTTTTACGTGGCTGCTACGGGCTTAAGCAAGAACCAATCTTACCTACGCATCAAAACAACAACGATAGTTTGTCAAGTTGATGCCGTTTTAACCTTCGCAAGGACCGGGCGTAGCCACACTCGGTTCAACTAAAGTTGGAGAAACAGTCACCCGCAAGCCACCTATGGGCAAAGCACGTCGGGAGAACCGGTCTCGCGTAAGCGTACGCGTAATGTCGGTCCGGGCCGCTTCATCCAACAATACCGCCGAACCAAAGTATGACATGCTGGTAGGCAGTATGACTTATATCGCCCACAACTCACTTGTGTTCTAATCGTGCATATAACATCAAACCATAAAACCTAGGCTCTGATACCACTGTTGGGGAACGTAGTAATTTCAAAAAAATTACTACGCACACGCAAGATCATGGTGATGCATAGCAACGAGAGGGGAGAGTGTTGTCTACGTACCCTCGTAGACCGAAGCGGAAGCGTTGACGCGATGTAGAGGAAGTAGTCGTACGTCTTCCCGGTCCAACCGATCCAAGCACCGTTACTCCGGCACCTCCGAGTTCTTGGCACACGTTCAGCTCGATGACGCTCCCCGGGCTCCGATCCAGCAAAGCTTCGGGGAGGAGTTCCGTCAGCACGACGGCGTGGTGACGATCTTGATGTTCAATCATCGCAGGGCTTCGCCTAAGCACCGCTACAATATGACTGAGGTGTAATATCATGGAGGGGGGCACCGCACATGGCTAAGGAACGATCACGAAGATCAACTTGTGTCTCCTACGGTGCCCCCTGCCCCGTATATAAAGGAGCCAAGGGGGTGCGGCCGGCCCTAGCAGGAGGCGCGCAGGAGGAGTCCTACTCCTACCGGGAGTAGGACTCCCCTCCCTTTCCTTGTCCAAGTAGGAGAGGGGGAAGGAAGGAAGAGAGGAGAGGAAGGAAAGGGGGGGCCGCCCCTCCCTCCTTGTCCAATTTGGACTAGGGGGAGAGGGGGCGCGCGGCCTGCCCTGGCTCCCTTTCCTCTTCTCCACTTTAGGCCCATGAGGCCCATTAACCCCCCGGGGGGTTCCGGTAACCCCCCAGTTCTCCGGTTTTATCCGAAACTTCCCCGGAACACTTCCGGTGTCCGAATATAGCCGTCCAATATATCAATCTTTATGTCTCGACCATTTAAAGACTCCTCGTTATGTCCGTGATCATATCCGGGACTCCGAACAACCTTCGGTACATCAAAATACATAAACTCATAATGAAACTGTCATCGTAACTTTAAGCATGCGGACCCTACGGTTTGAGAACAATGTAGACATGACCGAGACACGTCTCCGGTCAATAACCAATAGCGGGACCTGGATGCCCATATTGGCTCCTACATATTCTACGAAGATCTTTATTGGTCAGACCGCATAGCAACATATGTTGTGCCCTTTGTCATCGGTATGTTACGTGCCTGAGATTCGATCGTCGGTATCCAATACCTAGTTCAATCTCGTTACCGGCAAGTCTCTTTACTCGTTCCGTAATACATCATCCCACAACTAACTCATTAGTTGCAATGCTTGCAAGGCTTAAGTGATGTGCATTACCGAGAGGGCCCAGAGATACCTCTTCGACATTCGGAGTGACAAATCCTAATCTCGAAATACGCCAACCCAACATGTACCTTTGGAGACACCTGTAGAGGTCCTTTATAATCACCCAGTTACGTTGTGACGTTTGGTAGCACACAAAGTGTTCCTCCGGCAAATGGGAGTTGAATAATCTCATAGTCATAGGAACATGTATAAGTCATGAAGAAAGCAATAGCAACATACTAAACGATCGGGTGCTAAGCTAATGGAATGGGTCATGTCAATCAGATCATTCAACTAATGATGTGATCCCGTTAATCAAATAACAAATCTTTGTCCATGGTTAGGAAACATAACCATCTTTGATTAACGAGCTAATCAAGTAGAGGCATACTAGTGACACTCTGTTTGTCTATGTATTCACACATGTATTATGTTTCCGATTAATACAATTCTAGCATGAATAATATACATTTATCAGGAAATAAGGAAATAAATAATAACTTTATTATTGCCTCTAGGGCATATTTCCTTCAAGGCCAAGCGGCGGGAACCGCACCCCCTTTAGTACCGGGTGGTGGCTCCAACCGGTACTAAAGGCCTCCCCCTTTAGTACCGGTTGGTGCCACCACCCGGTACTAAAGGGGGTGCGCTGGCGCAGGTGCGGTGCGGCAAGTTTAGTCCCACCTCGCTAGCCGAGGGGCGTCCGCACTGGTTTATAACCCCCCGCGCGGTAGCTCTCTCGAGCTCCTCTCCAAAGCAGGCCTACTGGGCCTACATGTTCTGTGCTGCCCTGTGGGCCTACTGGGCCTTTGCGGTCCTGCATCCTGGCCCAACAACAGGTTGGGTTTCTAGTCGTATGGAGGTCGCTCTGGCCCAGTAGGCGGGCTTTTTTTTTTATTTTTTTGCTTTATTTTTTTTGAGTTGTTTTTTTGTGTATTTAGGGTTTCTTTGTGAATATTTTTGCTTTAGGTACAAAAAATTACAAACTTTCTGTTCGTGCCCATAATTTTCAAATTTGAATAGTTTAAATTTTGAATTATTTGAAATTAGTGTGAATCACTAGTTTGTGAATAACTTAACTTTAAAAATTAGTAGAGGCATGAAAGAATTCGTTTGCACATAAAATTTCTTCGCGTTTCAAATGCCAAAACACATAACAACCCTAACTATTACAGAGATTCCCTCCTGGGTGTGAAACACAGAAGAAAGTGATGATAGTGAAGCCGATCACATCCCAGATCTTTGGGTGTGAAACTTTTTCTTCACATGTGTCCCTTTGCACCGTAACCATGGAAAATCTTCATCATTTAACGGGATGCTCAGGTCAATATTCACTGTGAATGGAACAATTTCATCAAACTTTTCATAATCTTCTGACATGTCTGTCTTGTCATCCATTCCCACGATGTTTCTCTTCCCAGAAAGAACTATGTGCCGCTTTGGCTCATCGTACGATGCATTCGCTTCCTTATCTTTTCTTTTTCTTGGCTTGGTAGACATGTCCCTCACATAGAAAACCTGTGCCACATCATTGGCTAGGACGAATGGTTCGTCTGCATACGCAAGATTGTTGAGATCCACTGTTGCCATTCCGTACTGCGGGTCTTCCATTACCCCGCCTCGTCTCATATTGACCCATTTGCACCGAAACAAAGGGACCTCCAAACCACGTCGATAGTCAAGTTCCCATATGTCCTGTATATAACCATAATATGTTTCCTTTCCCGTCTTGGTTTCTGCATCAAAGCGGACACCACTGTTTTGGTTGGTGCTTTCTTATCTTGGGCGATCGTGTAAAATGTATTACCATTTATCTCGTACCCTTTGAAAGTCATTATATTCGAAGATGGTAACTGGGACAGCAAGTACAGGTCATCTTCAATAGAGGTGTGATGCATGGTACGTGTCCGCAACCAGCTGGCGAAACTCCTGGTTTGTTCATGTGTAATCCAGTCATCAGACCGCTCCGGGTGTTTAGAGCGTAGCAAATTCTTATGTTCATCCATATACGGAGCCACCAAGGCGGAATTCTGTAGAACTGTGTAGTGTGCTTCAGTGAGAGAATGTCCGTCCATACATATTATTTGTTCCCCTCCTAGCGTGCCTTTTCCATCCAGTCTGCCCTTATGCCGCGATTCAGGAACACCAATCGGCTTAAGGTCAGGAATAAAGTCAATACAAAACTCAATGACCTCCTCATTTTCATGGCCCTTGGAGATGCTTCCTTCTGGCCAAGCATGGTTATGAACATATTTCTTTAAGACTCCCATGAACCTCTCAAATGGGAACATATTGTGTAGAAATACAGGACCCAAAACGTTAATCTCTTCGCATAGGTGAACTAGGACGTGCGTCATGATGTTGAAGAAGGATGGTGGGAACACCAACTCGAAACTGACAAGACATTGCACCAAATCATTCTCTAACCTTGGTATGATTTCTGGATCGATTACCTTCTGAGAGATTGCATTGAGAAATGCACATAGCTTCACAATGGCTAATCGAACATTTTCCGGTAGAAGCCCCCTCAATGCAACCAGAAGCAGTTGCGTCATAATCACGTGGTAGTCATGAGACTTTAGGTTCTGGAACTTTTTCTCTGCCATGTTTATTATTCCCTTTATATTCGACGAGAAGCCAGACGATGCCTTAATAGTAAGCAGGCATTCAAAGAAGATTTCCTTCTCTTCTTTGGTAAGAGCGTAGCTTGCATGACCCTGATGTATGTCGTCTTTTCCGTGCATATGTTGCTGGTCCTCCCATGCCTCAGGTGTATCTTTTGTCTTCCCATACACGCCCAAGAAGCCAAGCAGGGTCACACAAAGATTCTTCGTCACGTGCATCACGTCGATTGCGGAGCGGACCTCTAGGTCTTTTCAATAGGGTAGGTCCCAAAATATAGATTTCTTCTTCCACATGGGTGCACGTCCGTCAGCGTCATTCGGAATAGGTTGTCCACCAGGACCCTTTCCAAAGACCACATTCAAATCCTTGACCATATCATGTACATCAACACCAGTACGGTGGCGAGGCTTCGTCCGGTGATCCGCCTCACCTTTGAAATGCTTGCCTTTCTTTCTTACGGGATGCCTGCTCGGAAGAAATCGACGATGTCCCAGGTACACATTCTTCTTACAATTAGCCAAATATATACTGTCGGTATCGTCCAAACAGTGCGTTCATGCGCGGTATCCCTTGTTTGTCTGTCCTGAAAGGTTACTGAGAGCAGGCCAATCATTGATGGTCATGAACAGCAACGCCTTTAGGTCAAATTCTTCCCCCATGTGCTCATCCCACGCACGTACACCTGTTCCATCCCACAGTTGTAAGAGTTCTTCAACTAATGGTCTTAGGTACACATCAATGTCGTTGCCGGGTTGCTTAGGGCCTTGGATGAGCACTGGCATCATAATGAACTTCCCCTTCATGCATAGCCAAGGAGGAAGGTTATACAAACATAGAGTCACAGGCCAGGTGCTATGGTTGCTGCTCTGCTCCCCAAAAGGATTAATGCCATCTGCGCTTAGACCAAACCATACGTTCCTTGCGTCATATGCAAACTCCTTCCCATACTTTCTTTCGATTTTTCTCCACTGCGACCCATCAGCGGGTACTCTCAACTTTCCGTCTTTCTTACGGTCTTCTCTGTGCCATCGCATCGCCTTGGCATGCTCTTTGTTTTGGAACAGACGTTTCAACCGTGGTATTATAGGAGCATACCACATCACCTTGGCAGGAATCTTCTTCCTGGGGCGCTCGCCCTCGACATCACCAGGGTCATCGTGGCTGATCTTATAGCGCAATGCACCGCATACCGGGCAAGCGTTCAAATCCTCGTACTCACCGCGGTAGAGGATGCAATCATTAGGGCATGCATGTATCTTCTGCACCTCTAACCCTAGAGGGCAGACAGCCTTCTTTGCTTCGTACGTACTCTCGAGCAATTCATTGTCCTTTGGAAGCATATCCTTTATCATTACCAGCAACTTTCGAAATCCCTTGTCAGATACACCATTCTGTGCCTTCCATTGCAGCAATTCCAGTCTGGTGCCTAGCTTTTTCTTGTCACCTACGCAATTCGGGTACAACAATTTTTTGTGATCCTCAAACATGCGCTGCAACTTCTTCTTCTCCAAATCACTTGCGTAGTTTCCCTTTGCATCGGCAATGGCCCGACCTAGATCATCAACGGGCTCATCCGATGCCTCTTCTTCAGCTTCTTCCTGCATTGCCGGCTCAGCTTCTTCCCGCATTACCGGTTTAGCTTCTTCCCTCATTGTTGTATCATCGTATTCAGTGAACCCATGGCCAGGATAGCTGTCGTCGTCCTCTTCTTCTTCATTGTCTTCCATCATAACCCCTCTTTCTCCATGCTTGGTCCAAACATTATAGTGGGGCATGAAACCGGACTCAAACAGGTGGACGTGAATGGTTCTTGACGTAGAGTAATTGCGACCATTCTTACAGCCAGGACATGGACAATGTATAAAACCATCCGCTCGCTTGTTTGCCTCAGCCGCAAGCAGAAAAGTACGCACGCCATTAATGAACTCGGGAGAGCATCGGTCATCGTACATCCATTGCCGGCTCATCTTCAATACACAACACCGAAAACATCAAATTAATACAATTCATAAAATTCACACATAAAGATCATACAACACTTAAATGCAACAAACAAATAACTCTCTAGCTAAAGAATTTAAATGCAACAACAAATGCGATCAAGATTGCAACTAAGGTAACAATTGATCCAACAACATAATGATACCAAGCCTCGCTATGAATGACATATTTTCTAATCTTTCTAATCTTCAAGCGCATTTTCTCCATCTTAATCTTGTGATCATCGACGACATCGGCAACATGCAACTCCAATTCCATCTTCTCCCCCTCAATTCTTTTCAATTTTTCCTTCAAATCCTCGTTTTCTCTTTCAACTAAATTTAACCTCTCGACAATAGGGTCGGTTAGAATTTCCGGTTCAACTACCTCCTACATACAAATATCTATGTCAACTTGATGGGCATAATTTGTCATAAACATGAAATGCAAGAATAGTTTTAAAAGAGAATATACCACATCCGAATCATAACCCGGACGAGGGACGACGAGGACGGATATCAAAACCATGGCACTATGCATAAAAAACAACGTATGGGTAAGATAATTATACGAGTAACTATATATCCAAATCACACAAACATCAATTTTTTATATAAAACTTCATGAACAAGAGGCTCACCACAAGGTGGTGCCGGCAATGGGACGTTGCGAGCGATCGACGGTGGTTACGACGGAGATTTAGAAGGTACTAAGTAAACCACACCTACATATGCAAAACTAAGTGTTATTTTTGACCTCAAGTTGCATATAAATCAAATGCTAGCACATATATATAATTTCTCCCAAATTACTAAACTCAAAAATCAATCACTATATAAAGCATTGCACGAGCTAATCTAGCAATGAGAGATGAAAGGAAAAAGTTGCTAACCTTTGTGATCATTTGAATGAATGGGGGCCTTCAAATCTTGGGCAAAATGTGTGATGAGCTTGAGAGGAAGAGGGAAAAGAACAGAGAGGAGAGGGGAAAGGGGAAGAACAGAGTGAGCTCGGGTGGACGAAGGGTCTATGTAGGACGACCTTTAGTACCGGTTCATGATACGACCCGGTACTAAAGGTGCTGGAGGGGCCCCGGACTGACAACATCCTGCCACCACTCACTTTAGTACCGGTTCGTGGCACGAACCGGTGCTAAAGGTTCGCCACGAACCGGTACTAATGAGAATGGCCCGGCTAGCCATTGGAACCGGCACTAATGTACACATTAGTGCCGGCTCAAATTCAATCCGGCACTAATGTGCTTCACATTTGACCCTTTTTCTACTAGTGCTAAAACATAGTATGTGTTTCTTTTTTCGGAAAAAGTATACTTTGTGTTTGATTGAGTGATAGATAAGAGAAGCAATTTGTGGTTGAATGGTTAGAAGGACAGTGGTATCCTCAAAAATGCTCGACATACAAAAGAGTACAGAGTTTTACAAGCTCTTTTCATCTAGTAACCAATCATAAACTTGCCTCCCCTCTCCACTGATTTTCAGGGGGCAGGCCGCGTCCACCAATCAAATTAATCCTCTTTATAAAACCCTGTAACTCATTTGTACGTGTTTTTTTAAAAAAAGGAGGATGATCCTCGGCCTCTGCATCTGGACAATGCATACGACCACTTTATTAATTATTCTCACAAGACCTTAAAGAGTCATACAAGTGTAAGACTAAAACCATCGTCTAAGTAACAAACTGTCGCTACACCTATCCAGTTGATGAAGGGGCGCAGATAGCCTGGGCCTAATACCAAACAGATATCGCAGCCAAGCCTGACATCTAAGACCTGAGACCCCAACCTAGCCACTTGCCGGGTCTGGGGCACACACTGGTCCGGCGTGCTCTCTGAGGCCGCCGCCGTCAACTGCCACCACTCCATCTTCAGAACTGTACTGATGCATCAACCTTGCTTGGTCCAGCTATCATCGACGCCACCACGGCGCCCAATAGCACCTCCTCCCTGCGCGCAAACAGCTGTACACATCGCGGTCGCCACTGATACACCTCAGCGCCATGCTGCCACGTACCACCAGCTTGCACAACTTGAAGCCCTTGGAGGATCTGTCGTGCGTAGCACCTGCCGACCAGGCATGACCAAGCATAGCACCTGTCGGTCAGGCATGACTTCACATCTCCACTGAAGCTCCGTGCAAGACGAGGCCGCTCCACCTCCTGCCTCTGACTTCCAGCGCTGCTCCACAAAACGACGCTCCCAAGAGAGAAACGACACCACGGTGCCGCCATCGTCCAGTCTGGAACACCAGATCCTAGGGTTTCTCCCGGAGCAATACGAGTGGGTCGACGGAAGTCACATGACGATGCTTTCATCAAGGTAACGACGTGGAACGCCGCCATTGCCCACCGTCGGCTCGGTTTTCACCGGCAACTACGTCTTCCTGACTCGCAGCTGGTGCCAGATGACGGATCCCGAGATCTGAACACCCAACCTTAGGCCGACCACCTCTGACGGAAGAGATGACCACCACCGCCGGCTGCACCGGTCAGAACAGATCTGATCGGAGGTACCGCCGATGAGACCACCAGGCCCTCCACGCCGTTGTCGCTGATCTGAAGACAGCATGCATGCCAGTGCAGCCAAGCCGGCCGCCGCCAACCTCAGCCGCCGCCCGGCGGGCCATCCGCATCACCCTTAGCCCTGGCCTCCGCTGCGCCAAGCCGTCAGAGGACAGGTCGGCCTCCTGCCGCCTGCCGCCATCCGCCGCGCCGCAGATCCCCGATCAGTCGCGCCACCACACGCCTTGGGGTCCGCCTCACCCCGGAGACGTGCGAGAGGGGAGATCCCCCGCCACCGCCGTCGGTCCCTGGGCTTAGCCCGGCGGCGTCTTCCGGCGGCGGCGGAGGGAGGGGAGGAGGGAGTTTGTGGCGGCGGCTAGGTTTCTTGCCGCCCGAGTCGTCCCAGGGGGAGGACGACGCGGGGGGAGTCTCACACGCCTGCGTTACTCTGATATCCCTAGATCACCAGGGTTCAAGTTCTGGTGCTCACATTTATTTCTGGATTTATTTTTATGCTTTTCAGCGATGTGCGTTCAGTGAGAGGATGCATTTCCGTCGACTACGAGGCACCTACTGTGACTACATAAAATTTCAAGATGATATGCCAGCTCAGTCTCTCGAAGGTGCTCATAGGGATAAAGTGTGCATGTGTGCGTTCATAGGGCTGAGTGTATACACATATATATGAGCACTTGGTGTTAAAAAAGAATGCTAGATAACGTCAGCAAGATAGGAAATTCTGAACATAAGTTGAAAGAATTGTGTGATTTTGCACATAAAACATTTTTTAGACATTATTAATACTTAAAATGAAATGGAGGATACTCGCATACCCGTCCCCGGATATTCTGCGGCAGTCTTGCCCTCACCTCAAGCCACCTTGTGGCATCTGTCGACTCGCGGTATCCCCTACCGATTGATGCGAGAATACTCCGACTGTTGGCACCCACCATAGGGAAAGCTGTTGCTGGAATCGCGGTCCGGACGAGATCATCTTACTCGTCACCGCGGTGTCACCGTCGTTTCTCCGGTAGCGCTCGGGGGCCCAACATCGACATGCCCCCAAAGCGGCCACGAGGGGTGGCGTGTCCTCGCCGTAGACCTCTTCATCATCACCACCGCAACGCCGGCTATCCGTTCATGCGCGCGCCGTGCGCGGGGCCTCACTTCGGTCGGCCGTATCCATCCACGCGCTGCTCGCGTCTGCTCCCTCCGCACTGCGCCTTGCTTCGGTCGGAATCGCGCATTCGCTCCTTCATATATCATCTATACAAGCTAGCTAGATGCAAGTCAAATGGTGGTCAGATACTACCCAAACAATCCCCATACAATGGCCATATACATCCCAGATAATGCATATACACAAGTCAGATATTCCTTGTAGAGCACCCAGATAATGACCATATAATGGCCATAAACACCTTGTACGCTTCCTAGATGCAAGTTAGACATTCTCTATACACTAGTCATATCAAAGCCAGATAATGGCCAGACACGAGCTCGGCCTCTGCCCCACAGGCTACCTTGCGCGCCGGCCGACTCCGCTCCACCTGCGTCACTCTGCCTCGCGTGCTCAGCCGCGTTCCCCGCCGCCAGTTGTGCCACGCCCGGCCTCGCACTTCCACGCCGTCTTTGCTAGGTCCTCCCCGCCTCCAGCCTGGCCGCGGGCCGGCCATGCCACAAGACGGATCCCAGCCGGGTCCACCTGTGCGCGCCGCCCCTGTGGGGTCCGCTTGTGGCCGACTGCTCCCCGGCCACCTCCGTGCCTTGCCGGCTCCTAGCCCGGCGGCCGCCTCCGCACGCCGCTTTCGCTGGGTGCGCCCATGGCCGCTTGCTCCGCAGCCGGCCATCGGCTCTCTCCCGCGTCGGTTTCCGGCATCGCCGCCTCGATGCTACCGGCCCTCACCCGCAACCCGGCCTTGTTGTGGCTTTGGCCAGCATCGTCACCTGCTCCGCACTAGTCTGGCTCCTACTCGGGCAACCCGGCCGCGTGCCAGCCGGCCTCGCCTGCATCATCGCGCGCCTTGCCGGCTTCCGCTCCACAGCCGGTCGCCAGCCGCCCCCCGCGCCACCCCCGCCGGGTGCTGTTGTCACCGCCTGCTCCACAGCCGGTCGCCGACTGCCTCCCTTGTCGCCTGCAACGCCCCCGCACGCTCCTCCTCCGCAGCCCGCCTCCCCAGCCGCCGGGTGCTGCGCTCCCGCTCGAGGCGCCTGTTGCCGCCATGTGCTCGAAAAGAAAGAAAAGTCGAGCCGGCTGAGAAAAGAAAAGAAAAAAGAGAGAGAAAGAAAATGCGACCGGCTGCTCACAGCCGGCAGAAGAAAAAACAATTGTGTCCGGCTGCTCGCAGCCGACGCGAAGGAAGAAAAGGAGAAGGCCGCCCGTCCGCCTAGGACGCTGCTTCGCCGGCGGCCCTGCCTGCCTTAGCACATGGCCAGCCGTGCCAAGCCGGCTCGGCCGCGTCCCGCTCCACCACCTGCTAGGGGTGTACTAACGAGCAGCTCGGCTTGTTAAGCTCGTACTCGTTAAGCTCGTGCTCGTTAATGCTCGGCTCGTTAAGATCATTAAGATTAACGAGCGGAAAACCCTGCTCGGTTCGGCTCGTTAAGCTCGTGAGCGCTCGTTAACAGATTATAATTTGTTACGATATACATGATGAATGTGTAGGTATGGTTTTCAAGCTGGAATATGGTGACTATAAAAAGAAATTAAGTAGTCTGTTGTCTCATATGTCAATTATATTAAATAGATGGGCTGAGGTGCTACAAAAAGTTTGTCACATAATAGGAAAATATGTGTTGTGTTGTTACTAACGAGCTTAACGAGCTATTCGTGAAACTCGTTATCTCGCTCGTTAAGCTCGTTAAGCTTAACGAGCTAAAATCAATGATTGGCTTTGTTCATTAAGAACCGAGCTACGAGTTTAATGAGCCAAACTATCGAGCGTTCATTAAGCTCGCGAGCTACGAGCCAGGCCCCCCTTCGAGAACCGGAGGCTTGAAAGCTACCCCTAGCGGGTTTGTCGGTGCACTCCGGAAGTGTTGAGCCGCGCCGGCTGTCTTTGGCACCCTACAGCTCGCCTACACGAAAAGCAATGTGAGCCCATCACTCGCATATTTTTTGTCAGGACCCCGATTCCAAGTCACATCGATCTAGCCAGTAACACCTCATATCACTTTGCGGCCTCATGCACGGTATCCCACGGGTGTCGCCTTACCATGGCCCGGGACCATTTGCTCCTTTTGGATCACGTATATGAGAGTGTCACTAGCATCCATATGAAAGAGAACCCGGGCCGACATGGCTAGTCGTGAACCCAAAGCGGGACAGACCTATGGAGACAGGCATACATGAATCACATCGAGCATGTCGGTCATCAGCGAGTGATTCCGGGCTGTAGCACTGGGCTAACAGGACCCGGGAAACCCGGGCTGTAGCAGGCTAGGCAGGACTCCGGATGTCACCGTGTGACATTTCCCCGAAGGGACAGACATAGGAACGACGTGAAACACATGCCGGCCAGTCAAGTGTCCTGAGCAGTAGTGCTGGGCTAGCAGGACTCTGGTGAACCGGGCTGTAGCGGGCTACTATGGCTCGAGGAACACTAGACTACATTTCCCCATCAGACAGGTTGCCAAGGATAAACAACTAGATTGTCGAATCCCACTCATACCAAGTATTTCAATCATACACACAATATGCCCGATATGAGTAAATACAACATGGCATCACAACAAAACTCTACAACTCAAGTACTTTATTTAAATGCTCCAGAGAGCCATACATAACATGTTCATACATATAGGGGTCGCATGACCCGACACTCAAGTCATGCAATCATACAAGCACAAGCGGAAGCAACTAGTCTGAGTACAGACACTAGAAAGAAAGAAGGCTTCTCGAAGCCTGTCTATCTACATAGGGCCCTCCATGGCCAGGATCACCACCTGGGTGGCTAGTCACTCGTCGACGTCAAGGTCTACGTAGAACCCATTGGAGGGGGCGGTGTTGTCGTCTGAAAACAGTAATTAAGCAAACATGAGTACAAAGGTACTCAGCAAGTCTTACAACAGAACCTACTATACATGCTCATTCTCAAGAAGGTGGTGGGGTTATTGCAGCAAGCCAGCTTTGACTCTTGGCTAAGCTATCCTATGGAACTCCACTAGTAAAATAGTTTTCGCACACGAGTCCACTACTCACCAACACAATACTCCACCGGGGATCCTCTCTCGTCATCCTACGAGAGGGCCATCCTCGGTACTCACACTTATCTTGAGTCTTTTAGTAGTATCCATTAACTTGTCTATGAACTGTATAGGCAACCAAGTAGTCCTTTACCGCGGACGCGGCTATTCGAATAGATGATGTTAACCCTGCAGGGGTATACTTGTTCATACACGCTTTCACCACTTACCATCGTTTACACGACATGTACTCGGAAACCTTCAAGCGGAAGCCCAGCGAGGGTGTCGGCCACGGCCTACCTAAACACTTAAGTCTCTAGTCCAGGTTTATCGCCTATCCAGGTTCCATCCGCAGGGAGTCCGGCCGAGGTTTCCACATACGGCCCTGAACGATGTGAACAGGGTCCCGAGATGCCAAACACGCGCCCGGCATACCCGGCCACGGTGTATCTACCGCAACATAGCCCACCCCTAGGGTCAGCGCTACGCATGGCCGCCAACACATAACCTACAAACACCAGAAACTATTTGCAACTCCTGGACAGAGTACTAGGGTGATTAAGAAGCCGAGAGGGTCCATTGGTTTTGAGCCCAATGTACGGTAGTAACTGCATCTTAAATCACACATACAGATCTCAGTTCTTATGGGCGGTCTCAATGAAACAACCCACCATGTACTCCTACATGGCCTCTCATCGATACCTTTACCAAAACATGTTCAACACATCCCTCACATTACCGACATAAACATTTCACTCTAGCCCATCACCCAGATGATCCAGACCTGACACAACTCTAAGCATAGCAGGCATAGCAAGGTAGGAATCACATACATGGCTCAATCAACTCCTACACATGCTAGTGGGTTTCATCTAGTTACTGTGGCAATGACAGGTAATGCAGAGGATAAGGGTTCAACTACCGTAGCACACAGCAGTTTGAAATGCGTTGTCTTAATGCAGTAAACAAGAGCAGAAGTGAGAACATGGTTTTGTATCAGAATGATCAATGGGTTGCTTGCCTGTTGTAGAGGTAGTAGGGTACTGCCCTTCAGACGGATACTCGGGGTTATCCTCGGAGGCAGAACCTACCACGAAAGACACACCGAACATAATCAACACATGGCAATATGCAACAATATGATGCATGCTATGACATGGCAAGATGGAAGTGTCTTGGCCTAATGCAAGCTAAAACAGAAGGGGATGAACTCATTTGAATCAAAGATTCAAATGTTAGCTCATTAAACATGGCCTTATTAGTGCATTACCTTATTATGCTTAAACAACAAGTTTAACTTGTTTTGTCATGCATGAAACCATTACATATGGATAGATTGAATTTTTCTGATCATTTTTCATATATAAATCTTTGCATTTGGAGCTATGGTTGATTTTCTATGATTTTTAGGAGTTTTGGCTATTTTCTGGAATTTCCTATTAAAGAATAAATCCAGTAATTGAATTAATGCGTCAGCATGACATAGGTGTGACGTCAGCGGGTCAACTGGGTCGGCCAGGTCAAACCTAACTGGTGGGCCCTGTCTGTCAGTGTCACAACTAATTAACATAATTATGTTAGTACTAATTGACTGTTAGTGGGGCCTGGGCCCACATGTCAGTGACTAAACTAATTAAAATTAGTTGAAACTAATCTTGAACTGATTAGCAGACCGGCCCCACCGGTCTGTTGGAAATATGCCCTAGAGGCAATAATAAAAGCATTATTATTATATTTCCTTGTTCGTGATAATTGTCTTTATTCATGCTATAATTGTGTTATCCGGAAATCGTAATACATGTGTGAATAATAGACACCAACATGTCCCTAGTAAGCCTCTAGTTGACTAGCTCGTTGATCAACAGATAGTCATGGTTTCCTGACTATGGACATTGGATGTCATTGATAACGAGATCACATCATTAGGAGAATGATGTGATGGACAAGACCCAATCCTAAACATAGCACAAGATCGTATAGTTCGTTTGCTAGAGTTTTCCAATGTCAAGTATCTTGTCCTTAGACCATGAGATCGTGTAACTCCCGGATACCGTAGGAGTGCTTTGGGTATACCAAACGTCACAACATAACTGGGTGACTATAAAGGTAGACTACGAGTATCTCCGAAAGTGTCTGTTGGGTGACATGGATCAAGACTGGGATTTGTCACTCCGTATGACGGAGAGGTATCACCGGGCCCACTCGGTAATGCATCATCATAATGAGCTCAAAGTGACCAAGTGTCTGGTCACAGGATCATGCATTATGGTACGAGTAAAGTGACTTGCCGGTAACGAGATTGAACGAGGTATTGGGATACCGACGATCGAATCTCAGGCAAGTGACATATCGATTGACAAAGGGAATTGCATACGGGGTTGATTGAATCCTCGACATCATGGTTCATCAGATGAGATCATCGTGGAGCATGTGGGAGCCAACATGGGTATCCAGATCCCGCTGTTGGTTATTGACCGGAGAGTCGTCTCGGTCATGTCTGCTTGTCTCCCGAACCCGTAGAGTCTACACACTTAAGGTTCGGTGACGCTAGGGTTGTGAAGATATGTATATGCAGTAACCCGAATGTTGTTCGGAGTCTCGGATGAGATCCCGGACGTCACGAGGAGTTCCGGAATGGTCCGGAGGTAAAGAATTATATATAGGAAGTGCTGTTTCGGCCATCGGGACAAGTTTCGGGGTTATCGGTATTGTACCGGGACCACCGGAGGGGTCCCGGGGGCCCACCGGGTGGGGCCACCTGTCCCGGGGGGGCACATGGGCTGTAGGGGGTGCGCCTTGTCCTAGATGGGCCAAGGGCACCAGCCCCACTAGGCCCATGCGCTTAGGGTTTCCATGGCGGAGGAGTCCCACTAGTGGAAGGCACCCCTAGGTGCCTTGGGGGGGAGGGAAACCCACCCTTGGCCGCCCCCCACCTAGTAGATTCCATCTACTAGGGCCGGCGCCCCCCTTGGCACCCCTATATATAGTGGGGGAGAAGAGGGACTTGACACACCAGCCCCTGGCGCCTCCCTCTCTCCCCGTTACGTCTCTCTCTCGTAGTATAGGCGAAGCCCTGCTACTGTGACGCCCTGCATCCACCACCACACCGTCGTGCTGCTGGATCTTCATCAACCTCTCCTTCCCCCTTGCTGGATCAAGAAGGAGGAGACGTCTCCCGTCCCGTACGTGTGTTGAACGCGGAGGTGCCGTCCGTTCGGCGCTTGGTCATCGGTGATTTGGATCACGTCGTGTTCGACTACATCATCACCGTTCTTTGAACGCTTCCGCACGCGATCTACTAAGGTATGTAGATGCATCCGATGACTCGTTGCTAGATGAACTCCTAGATGGATCTTGGTGAAACGAGTAGGAAATTTTTTGTTTTCTGCAATGTTCCCCAACAGTGGCATCATGAGCTAGGTCTATGCGTAGTTCTTCTTGCGCGAGTAGAACACAATTTGTTTTGGGCGTAGATTTGTCAACTTTCTTGCCGCTACTAGTCTTATCTTGCTTCAGCGGTATTGTGGGATGAAGCGGCCCGGACCAACCTTACACGTACGCTTACGTAAGACCGGTTCCACCGACTAACATGCACTAGTTGCATAAGGTGGCTGGCGGGTGTCTGTCTCTCCCACTTTAGTTGGAGCGGATTCGATGAACAGGGTCCTTATGAAGGGTAAATAGAAGTTGAAAAATCACGTTGTGGCTTTAACGTAGGTAAGAAGACGTTCTTGCTAGAACCCTAATTCAGCCACGTAAAACTTGCAACAACAATTAGAGGACGTCTAACTTGTTTTTGCAGCAAGTGGTTTGTGATATGATATGGCCAAAGTTGTGATGTATGATGAATGATCTATATGTGATGTATGAGATGTTCATGCTATTGTAATAGGATTCACGACTTGCATGTCGATGAGTATGACAACCGGCAGGAGCCATAGGAGTTGTCTTTATTCTTTTATATGACCTGCGTGTCATTGAGAAACGCCATGTAAATTACTTTACTTTATTGCTAAACGCGTTAGACATGGTAGTAGAAGTAATAGTTGGCGAGCAACTTCATGGAGACACGATGATGGAGATTATGATGATGGAGATCATGGTGTCAAGCCGATGACAAGATGATCATGGAGCCCCAAGATGGAGATCAAAGGAGCTGTGTGATATTGGCCATATCATGTCACTATTATTATTTGATTGCATGTGATGTTTATCATGTTTTTGCATCTTGTTTACCTAGAACGACGGTAGTAAATAAGATGATCCCTCATAACAATTTCAAGAAGTGTTCTCCCATAACTGTGCACCGTTGCTAAAGTTCGTCGTTTTGAAGCACGCCGTGATGATCGGGTGTGATAGATCCTTACGTTCACATACAACTGGTGTAAGACAGTTTTACACATGCAAAACACTTAGGGTTAACTTCACGAGCCTAGCATGTACAGACATGGCCTCGGAACACAGAAGACCGAAAGGTCGAGCATGAGTCGTATAGAAGATACGATCAACATGAAGATGTTCACCGACGTTGACTAGTCCGTCTCACGTGATGATCGGACACGGTCTAGTTAACTTGGATCATGTAATACTTAGATGACTAGAGGGATGTCTAATCTAAGTGGGAGTTCATTAATAATTTGATTAGATGAACTTAATTATCATGAACTTAGTCTAAAATCTTTACAATATGTCTTGTAGATCAAATGGACAACGTAGTCCTCAACTTCAACGCGTTCCTAGAGAAAACCAAGCTGAAAGATGATGGCAGCAACTATACGGACTGGGTCCGAAACCACAGGATCATCCTCATAGCTGCCAAGAAAGATTATGTCCTACAAGCACCGCTTGGTGACGCACCCGTTCTCCCTGCAGAACAAGATGTTATGAATGCTTGGCAGGCACGTACCGATGACTACTCCCTCGTTCAGTGCGGCATGCTTTACAGTTTAGAGCCGGGGCTCCAAAAGCGTTTTGAGAGACACGGAGCATATGAGATGTTCGAAGAGCTGAAAATGGTTTTCCAAGCTCATGCCCGGGTCGAGAGATATCAAGTCTCCGACAAGTTCTTCAGCTGTAAGATGGAGGAAAACAGTTCTGTCAGTGAGCACATACTCACTATGTCTGGGTTGCATAACCGCTTGACTCAGCTGGGAGTTAATCTCCCGGATGATGCGGTCATTGACAGAATCCTCCAATCGCTTCCACCAAGCTACAAGAGCTTTGTGATGAACTTCAATATGCAGGGGATGGAAAAGACCATTCCTGAAGTATTTGCTATGCTGAAATCAGCAGAGGTAGAAGTCAAGAAGGAACATCAAGTGTTGATGGTCAATAAGACCACTAAGTTCAAGAAGGGCAAGGGTAAAAAGAACTTCAAGAAAGACGGCAAGAAAGTTGCCGCGCCCGGCAAGCAAGCTGCCGGGAAGAAGTCAAAGAATGGACCCAAGCCTGAGACAGAGTGCTCTTATTGCAAAGGGAAGGGTCACTGGAAGCGGAACTGCCCCAAATACTTAGCGGATAATAAGGCCGGCAACACCAAAGGTATATTTGATATATACGTAATTGATGTGTACCTTACCAGTACTCGTAGTAACTCCTGGGTATTTGATACCGGTGCCGTTGCTCATATTTGTAACACACAGCAGGAGCTGCGGAATAAACGGAGACTGGCGAAGGACGAGGTGACGATGCGCGTCGGGAATGGTTCCAAGGTCGATGTGATCTCCGTCGGCACGCTACCTCTGCATTTACCTACGGGATTAGTTATAAACCTCAATAATTGTTATTTAGTGCCAAGTTTGAGCATGAACATTGTATCAGGATCTCGTTTAATTCGAGATGGCTACTCATTTGAATCCGAGAATAATGGTTGTTCTATTTATATGAGAGATATGTTTTATGGTCATGCTCCGATGGTGAATGGTTTATTCTTTATGGATCTCGAACGTAAAGCTACACATATTCATAGTGTAAGTACCAAAAGATGTAAGATTGATAACGATAGTCCCACATACTAGTGGCACTGCCGCCTTGGTCACATAGGTGTCAAACGCATGAAGAAGCTCCATGCTGATGGACTTTTAGAGTCTCTTGATTATGAATCATTTGACACGTGCGAACCATGCCTCATGGGTAAAATGACCAAGACTCCGTTCTCAGGAACAATGGAGCGAGCAACCAACTTATTGGAAATCATACATACTGTTGTGTGCGGTCCAATGAGTGTTGAGGCTCGTGGTGGCTATCGTTATGTTCTCACCCTCACTGATGACTTGAGTAGATATGGGTATGTCTATTTAATGAAACACAAGTCTGAGACCTTTGAAAAGTTCAAGGAATTTCAGAGTGAAGTTGAGAATCAACGTGACAGGAAAATCAAGTTTCTACGATCAGATCGTGGAGGAGAATACTTGAGTCACGAATTTGGTACACACTTAAGAAAATGTGGAATAGTTTCACAACTCACGCCGCCTGGAACACCTCAGCATAACAGTGTGTCCGAACGTCGTAATGGCACTCTATTGGATATGGTGCGGTCTATGATGTCTCTTACTGATTTACCGCTATCTTTTTGGGGCTATGCTTTAGAGACTGCCGCATTCACTTTAAATAGGGCTCCGTCGAAATCCGTTGAGACGACACCGTATGAATTATGGTTTGGGAAGAAACCTAAGCTGCCATTTCTAAAAGTTTGGGGATGCGATGCTTATGTCAAGAAACTTCAACCTGAAAAGCTCGAACCCAAGTCGGAAAAATGCGTCTTCATAGGATACCCAAAAGAAACTATTGGGTATACCTTCTACCTCAGATCCGAAGGCAAGATCTTTGTTGCCAAGAATGGGTCCTTTCTAGAGAAAGAGTTTCTCTCGAAAGAAGTAAGTGGGAGGAAAGTAGAGCTTGATGAAGTATTACCTCTTGAACCGGAAAATGGCGCAACTCTAGAAAATGTTCCTGAGGTGCCAGCACCGACTAGAGGGGAAGTTAATGATAATGATCAAGATACTTCTGATCAAGCTCCTACTGAAATTCGAAGGTCCGCAAGGACGAGTTCCGCACCAGAGTGGTACGGCAACCCTGTCTTGGAAATCATGTTGTTAGACAACGGTGAACCTTGGAACTATGAAGAAGCGATGGCAGGCCCGGATTCCGACAAATGGCTAGAAGCCATGAAATCCGAGATAGGATCCATGTATGAAAATGAAGTATGGACTTTGACTGACTTGCCCGTTGAACGGCGAGCCATAGAAAATAAATGGATCTTTAAGAAGAAGATAGACGCGGATGGTAATGTGAGCATCTATAAAGCTCGGCTTGTCGCTAAGGGTTATCGACAAGTTTAAGGGGTTGACTACGATGAGACTTTCTCACCGGTAGCGAAGCGAAAGTCCGTCCGAATCATGTTAGCAATTGCCACGTTTTACGATTATGAGATATGGCAAATGGACGTCAAAACGGCATTCCTTAATGGTTTCCTTAAGGAAGAATTGTATATGATGCAGCCGGAAGGTTTTGTCAATCCTAAGAATGCTGACAAGGTGTGCAAGCTCCAACGCTCGATTTATGGGCTGGTGCAAGCATCTCGGAGTTGGAACATTCGCTTTGATGAGATGATCAAAGCGTTTGGGTTTACGCAGACTTATGGAGAAGCCTGCGTTTACAAGAAAGTGAGTGGGAGCTCTGTAGCATTTCTCATATTATATGTAGATGACATACTTTTGATGGGAAATGATATAGAACTCTTGGACAGCATCAAGGCCTACTTGAATAAGAGTTTTTCAATGAAGGACCTTGGAGAAGCTGCTTATATATTAGGCATCAAAATCTATAGGGATAGATCGAGACGCCTCATAGGTCTTTCACAAAGCACATACCTTGATAAGATATTGAAGAAGTTCAATATGGATCAATCTAAGAAGGGGTTCTTGCCTGTGTTACAAGGTATGAAATTGAGCTCGGCTCAATGCCCGACCACGGCAGAAGATATAGAAGAGATGAGCGTCATCCCCTATGCATCAGCCATAGGTTCTATTATGTATGCCATGTTGTGTACCAGACCTGATGTAAACCTTGCCGTAAGTTTGGTAGGAAGGTACCAAAGTAATCCCGGCAAGGAACACTGGACAGCGGTCAAGAATATCCTGAAGTACCTGAAAAGGACTAAGGAAATGTTTCTCGTTTATGGAGGTGACGAAGAGCTCGTCGTAAAGGGTTACATCGACGCTAGCTTCGACAAAGATCTGGATGACTCTAAGTCACAAACCGGATACGTGTATATTTTGAATGGTGGGGCAGTAAGCTGGTGCAGTTGCAAGCAAAGCGTCGTGCCGGGATCTACATGTGAAGCGGAGTACATGGCAGCCTCGGAGGCAGCACATGAAGCAATTTGGGTGAAGGAGTTCATCACTGACCTAGGAGTCATACCCAATGCGTCGGGGCCGATCAAGCTCTTCTGTGACAACACTGGAGCTATTGCTCTTGCCAAGGAGCCCAGGTTTCACAAGAAGACAAGGCACATCAAGTGTCGCTTCAACTCCATTCGTGAAAATGTTCAAGATGGAGATATAGAGATTTGTAAAGTACATACGGACCTGAATGTAGCGGATCCATTGACTAAACCTCTCCCTAGAGCAAAACATGATCAACACCAGAATTCCATGGGTGTTCGATTCATCACAATGTAACTAGATTATTGACTCTAGTGCAAGTGGGAGACTGTTGGAAATATGCCCTAGAGGCAATAATAAAAGCATTATTATTATATTTCCTTGTTCATGATAATTGTCTTTATTCATGCTATAATTGTGTTATCCGGAAATCGTAATACATGTGTGAATAATAGACACCAACATGTCCCTAGTAAGCCTCTAGTTGACTAGCTCGTTGATCAACAGATAGTCATGGTTTCCTGACTATGGACATTGGATGTCATTGATAACGAGATCACATCATTAGGAGAATGATGTGATGGACAAGACCCAATCCTAAACATAGCACAAGATCGTATAGTTCGTTTGCTAGAGTTTTCCAATGTCAAGTATCTTTTCCTTAGACCATGAGATCGTGTAACTCTTGGATACCGTAGGAGTGCTTTGGGTATACCAAACGTCACAACGTAACTGGGTAACTATAAAGGTAGACTACGGGTATCTCCGAAAGTGTCTGTTGGGAGACATGGATCAAGACTGGGATTTGTCACTCCGTATGACGGAGAGGTATCACCGGGCCCACTCGGTAATGCATCATCATAATGAGCTCAAAGTGACCAAGTGTCTGGTCACGGGATCATGCATTACGGTACGAGTAAAGTGACTTGCCGGTAACGAGATTGAACGAGGTATTGGGATACCGACGATCGAATCTCGGGCAAGTGACATATCGATTGACAAAGGGAATTGCATACGGGGTTGATTGAATCCTCGACATCGTGGTTCATCCGATGAGATCATCGTGGAGCATGTGGGAGCCAACATGGGTATCTAGATCCCACTGTTGGTTATTGACCGGAGAGTCGTCTCGGTCATGTCTGCTTGTCTCCCGAACCCGTAGGGTCTACACACTTAAGGTTCGGTGACGCTAGGGTTGTGAAGATATGTATATGCAGTAACCCGAATGTTGTTCGGAGTCCCGGATGAGATCCCGGACGTCACGAGGAGTTCCAGAATGGTCCGGAGGTAAAGAATTATATATATGAAGTGCTGTTTCGGCCATCGGGACAAGTTTCGGGGTTATGGGTATTGTACCGGGACCACCGGAGGGGTCCCGGGGGCCCACCGGGTGGGGCCACCTGTCCCGGGGGGCCACATGGGCTGTAGGGGGTGCGCCTTGGCCTAGATGGGCCAAGGGCACCAGCCCCACTAGGCCCATGCGCCTAGGGTTTCCATGGGGGAGGAGTCCCACTAGTGGAAGGCACCCCTAGGTGCCTTGGGGGGGAGGGAAACCCACCCTTGGCCGCCGCCCCCCCCTAGTAGACTCCATCTACTAGGGCCGGCGCCCCCCTGGCACCCCTATATATAGTGGGGGAGAGGAGGTACTTGACACACCAGCCCCTGGCGCCTTCCTCTCTCCCCGTTACGTCTCTCTCTCGTAGTATAGGCGAAGCCCTGCTACTGTGACGCCCTGCATCCACCACCACGCCGTCGTGCTGCTGGATCTTCATCAACCTCTCCTTCACCCTTGCTGGATCAAGAAGGAGGAGATGTCTCCCGTCCCGTACGTGTGTTGAACGCGGAGGTGCCGTCCGTTCGGCGCTTGGTCATCGGTGATTTGGATCACGTCGTGTTCGACTACATCATCATCGTTCTTTGAACGCTTCCGCACGCGATCTACTAAGGTATGTAGATGCATCCGATGACTCGTTGCTAGATGAACTCCTAGATCTATCTTGGTGAAACGAGTAGGAAAATTTTTGTTTTCTGCAATGTTCCACAACATGTCAGTGACTAAACTAATTAAAATTAGTTAAAACTAATGTTGAACTGATTAGCAGACCAGCCCCACCGGTCATAGACTCAGGGGGTCTACCTGGGCCCACACGGGGGTCAAACAGGGTCAACTCGCCGGCGGCTTGATGCCGGCGACGACAGACGCGGTGGAGGGGCTCGGGTTTGCGTCTCCGGCGGAGAGCAGCTACATGACGCGGGGAGCGAGCCGCGTCGTTTGGTGGAGAAAGTGGAGCTCGGGGAGGCCGGGAACGACGCCGGCGACGACCTTGGCTGTCGCCGGAGTTCGGGCGAGGATGAAACCGAAGCTACGGGGCACGGCGAGGCGCGAGGAGTGGTGCGTTAGGCTCCTGGGAACGTGGTGAGTGTGGTGACGCGCTCGGAATCGAGCTTACGCGCCTGTGGCCACGGCGGCGACATGGCCGGCGGAGCCGAGCTCTCGGCCGTGATGGCCAACGGGGTTAGAGGGCAGCTCGAGCGACGTGGCTAGGGGGAGGAGAGAGAGAAGCTCACGGTGAGTGCAGCGGGCGTCGAAGCGGGCTCAGGGAAGCTTGGGAGGCAGCAAAACATCGAAGACGATCCCCGATGACCGACGAGGGGAACGGCAGCGGTGGCGGCGTTGCAGCACGTCCGAGGCCTCGTGGCTCGTCGAGGAGGTGGAGGGAGATGTTGCGGAGCTCGTGGGCACGGTGGGGTGACACGGGGGCGACGGTGGCTGCGGCTACGACGGCAAGACGACGGTGGCTGCGTCGGCAGGAAGATGGGGAGAGAGCCAGAGAGGGGGAGAGGCCACGGGGAGAGTGGGAAGAAAGAGGGGGAGACATGGGGGTTGGCGGAAGCAGGAGGTGGCTGGCATGTGGCCGCGGGCGCCGGCCACACGCTCCTCGTCCTCCTGGCGTGAGGAGGAGGACGACTGGCAAGAGGCAGTCGACTGGGCCGAGCCAGGTGGGCTGGTGGGCTGCGCCTGGTAAGTTTCTCTCTCTCTCCTTTTTTTTCTATTTTTCTTATTTATTTATTATTTCTGTAACTTCAGGGCTTTATTAAAAACACCAGGGCATTACCATAAATCATAAAATTAATCATGGCCGCTGCTTAGAATATATCCAACAGCAAACATTTTAGTTTATGATTATTTGAGCATTTAAAATATTTTATAGCATTTAAATGCCCAAATGCAAATACCATAAGGATTAATCCTATGACCTTTGATGTCCTAGAAAAATGTGCACCATTTTTCTCAAAGGTTTTAACCCAAAACAAAAAGGGTGGGCTTTTAACCCAATGCAAATACAGGGAGGAAAGGTTCATTGGTAAAGTTTTTAGTAAACCCTAGTTGTTCCAGGGGGGGTGCTGGGGGTTCTGTCATCCCCATTTAAAATTTAAAATGAATTTAAACATGATGCACACTCTTATGCTTGAACTAACTAGGGTGTGACAACTCACCCCCACTCAAAAGAATCTCGTCCCAAGATTTAGGATCCTCCGCAAAGAAGGTGGGTGTCGGTGTCAAAACCGGCGGATCTCGGGTAGGGGGTCCCGAACTGTGCGTCTAGGCCGGATGGTAACAGGAGGCAGGGAACACGATGTTTTACCTAGGTTCGGGCCCTCTTGATGGAGGTAAAACCCTACATCCTGCTTGATTAATATTGATGATATGGGTAGTACAAGAGTAGATCTACCACGAGATCAAGGAGGCTAAATCCTAGAAGCTAGCCTATGGTATGATTGTTGTATATGGAGTTGATTGCCTACGGACTACAACCCTCTGGTTTATATAGACACTGGATAGGGTTAGGGTTACATAGAGTCGGTTACAATGGGAGGAGATCTTGAATATCCGCATCGCCAAGCTTGCCTTCCACACCAAGGAAAGTCCCATCCGGACACGGGACGAAGTCTTCAATCTTGTATCTTCATAGTCCAGGAGTCCGGCTGAAGGAATAGTCCGGCTACCCGAACACCCCCTAATCTAGGATTCCCTCAGTAGCCCCTGAACCAGGCTTCAATGACGACGAGTCCGGCGCGCAAATTGTCTTCGGCATTGCAAGGCGGGTTCCTCCTCCAAGTCCTTCATAGAAGATTGTAAACACCAAGAGTAGTGTCCGGCTCTGCAAAATAAGCTTCCACATATTGCCATAGAGAGAATAATATTAACACAAATCAAATCTGCTGACGTATTCCGCAGTGCGTCATCACACTACAGCCAAGTCCTTCACTCGAATCGTTTTCACTTTTCCACCTCAGCGTATTTTGCGAGGCGGTTTCCTTGGCACGTCTTGTCAAAGCAGAGATCGTGTACCCCCCTTTTATGGGATTCTCGTCAATACGGGTGTGGGTAACCCAACCGCGCCTCTTATCACGGCGCTTGGGAGGCAAGCGAGTTTTACTAGGTAGGTGGGGACGCACAACCGCATCCGCCCATATAAGGGGACAAGGATCCACCTTTTTACCTACGCCTTCTTCCTCCTTTGCCTATCCATCTCCTGCGCACCTGAGCTCCAGCGCCCAAGCCCGCACTTCCCACCTCAACCTTCTCCAGCAATGTCCGGAGCGGGAGGCAAGTGGATGGTCTGCTCTGTTACAGAGGGTAAAGTCAAGAAACTAAGGAAGGGCGGATACCTGTCCAAGGACATCGCGCACCGGCTTCCCGAAGAGGGGCAGCTTCTCCCCACCCCAAGGCCCCATGAGAGGGTAGTATTTCTCCCCCACTTCCTCCGCGGACTGGGTTTTCCACTCCACCCATTTGTCCGGGGACTCATGTTCTACTACGGCCTAGAATTCCACGGTCTGGCTCCGAACTTCATCCTCAACATCTCGGCGTTTATCGTCGTGTGCGAGGCTTTTCTCCGCGTCCGCCCTCACTTTGGTCTCTGGCTCAAGACCTTCAACGTCAAGCCCAAGGTGGTGCGTGGCAGCCAGGCGGAGTGCGGAGGCGCCATGGCGGGCAAGATGGCCAACGTCCTATGGTTCGAGGGCTCTTTCGTGGAGACCCTAAAGGGATGGCAATCCGGGTGGTTTTATATCACCGAGCCGCGTGATCCGAAATGGACCGCAGCCCCCGAGTTCCGATCCGGACCCCCCACGCGGCTTATGTCCTAGAAAGAGACGGGCCTGTCATGGGGTGACGAAAAAGAGGTGAATGGATTGCAAACATGCATCCAGTCCCTGGTGAACAAGCCAATCCAGCTTGTTAATGTAATCCAGGTTATGCTCGCCCGCCGGATCCTCCCGTGCCAACAATGGGATTTTAATATGTGGGAGTTCAACCCGGCGCAGCGTCAAACCCTCAGTAGGCTCTTCGACACGACGTACGAAGATGCCTGGAAGATGCTATTCAAGGGCGCCGAGGCTCCCACATCCGCCTCCGAGGACCGCGGATACAACTCGCAGCGTCACGCTAGCGAGGTAAGCCATCTACACCTTTTACAGGATGTTAAGCTTTTTTCATAGTTTGACTCTATGCGGGATCTAAACTCCCTTACCTTTGCAGGCTTGGCGGGCGATATCTGGACCGATTAACTGTCCGGCTCCGCTGCCCGAAGACCCAGCCCCAGCTCTACTAGTGAAGCTGCTGGCTCCGGCGCCTTATGTGGTGCCGAAGAAGAAGGCCAAGAAGAAGAAGACCATGGGGACTCGAAAGTGTGCCCGCAACGTGGTGGTGTCGGACTCGTCATCTGACGAGTCCGAGACGCTCTCCTCCGCGAAAACGAGGAGGAGGAAGAAGAAAACTCTCCCCCCCATCGGAGGGTGGAGAGAAGAGGAAGGCCGCCCCAACGGGGGAGGCCGAGGGGTCTAGGAAAAGGAAGACCCCTCCGCCGGACTACGCCCCCAACGCCGAAGAGGGTAAAGAGGAGTGGCCAAACAAGGCCAAGCATCCGGCGAAATCATAAGTTCGGATATCAGAGTAACTCATGATGTTCCTTTGTTGCACAGCTTTTCCTAATGTCGAATGTAATTATGCAGTCCGCCCCGGGCTGAATTCGACGAATCGTCGGGCGGCTCCCTGGACTCATCGGACGTGAACTCAGTTCCGCCCGCTGTCTCCCCCCGCACTGCAGACGACGCCGAAGTGGCGTCGCGACAAGCTCCGGGGCAGGAGGAGGTGGTCCCGGAGGAGCCGCAAGGCAACCTCCCGGACTCCAGGAGTGAAGGGGATAAGGCTCCCCAGGGCTCTAAGTCCGGCTTTGTGCCGGACACCGCGCCGGAATCAGTTCCGGACCGCGGTAGGCGAACTCCTTCCAAGAGGAGCAAGCCTTCTGAGCCGGCGGCCTCCGTCCAACCGGAGGTGCCAGACAATCTGCTGGAGGTGCTTGACGACGCCTCCATCGACGAGGGGCACCGTACTATTATGAGTACGGTGATACAGAAGGTTCAGTCTGCCAAGAGCGGATTGACTGAAGCTTGCGCTAGCCTTCTAACAGGCTTCGAGGTAAGTAAAAATATGTAAAAATATTACCGCATAGACAGTAGCCACTGATGCTCTGTTTGGAGTTCGGAAAGAAAAGCCGAATAGAGGATCTATTAAATTTCGCAAGAGTCTAAAAAAAGAGTCAATATGCGTATGCAGGCTTCGCTGCTATCCACCGCCGCACTGACTGCGGAGGTGGGTGTCCTGAAGCAGGACCTCGAGCGGACCGAGCAAGAGATCAGCCTTGCCAAGCGGCGGCTCGAGGAGGAAGAAGGTAAGAAATACCTTACAGAAAAAGTGCCTATAAAAAGTCTTGATTGCAAAAAAGAGTAACAGGATTGTACTGCTTATTGTAGGGGCCACAACTAAGGTGGCGACCCTTAAGCAGGCGCTGTCTGAGGCCGAAAATAAAATGGCCACGGAGCACACCGAGCGAGACAGACTTGGGGCTCAGGTCAGCAAGGTGCAGCAAGAGCTGCAGGCTCTCATGGAAAAACATGAGTTTGCAGCTGGAGTCGAAGGCGCAAGCATCCGAGCTTGCAACGGCCCTAGAGGCTGCCAAGTCTGCCAAGGCCGAAGCCCAAAAGGCCCTCCAAGAGTTGGAGGAGATGAGGAAGATAGCAGCTGGTAAGGCATTCTTGATGCAAAGTAGAAATATAAAAGTGAACTACCTGTTACTTACCCGAATCCGGAGCTCTCCAAGGGCATTCGCAGATCTTCCCCGCAGCCTATCCGACGCTGCCGCATTCTACCGAGCTGAAGAGGGTAGCTCGACGGAGAAGGTGTTCTGGTCTCAGTATTCTGAGGCCGGACACCCTGTGCCCTTGAGCGACCAGCTGAAACAGCTGGTCGAGCTCCGCAAGGCGGCCGAGCAGGCCATGAAGGGCTTCATAGTTCGGTTGTGGCCCAGAGAGGCCCTGCCTGGGAGCTATTTCGGGCTGGTGCGGCGGCTGGTGGAGGCCTGTCCGAGGCTTGAGGTCATCAAGCGCTCCGTCTGCATCGAAGGTGCCCGTAGGGCCCTTGCCCGTGCAAAGGTGCATTGGGGTAAGCTGGACGGTGAGAAGCTTGTGAAGGACGGGTCGCCGCCGGGGAAGGAGCATCGCAAGCCCGAGAACTATTACAAGGATGTTCTTGCTGGTGCCCGCCTTGTGGCGGATGAATGTACCAAGGATGTAATTTTTGAACGAACTCGCTCGTGTTATCCTGTGCGCTGAAAACTTGTTCATATGCACTAAGCAATGCTTATTGAATTTAAAATATTACTTTCTGTGCGGCCGTTTATCAAAAATTGAGAGATGGCCAGTCGTCGGCTTCTGCCCCCGTGCCACTAGTGCTGGGGTGTTCGGGATAAACCTGAGCTCTCTTTTTCCCATAGTTGGGTCCTTCGAGGGAGGCGTTCAGCACAACGAACCAGGCAATCGGACTATAATGCTTGAACACTCTCACTTAGCCATAGAACTCTATAATTTTAAATTTTGACGAAGCCCCTAGTTCGGAAGAGCGAGTTCGGGGCGCTATCCACGCGTTGGCCGGATGAAGCCAGCTCCTCGCTCGAAGCGGCATAAGCCTTTAGGGACTCGAAAAACCTCTCGAACAGCGACCGGTCTCTCGGCACATCATGACAGTCAGTTTTAGCTTTCTCCATTGAGGTGCTTAACCCAGCTGAACCGGGGCACAATCGCAGTGGTTCTCCTAGTGCTACCTTAGCCGATAGAGCGGAACGTAAGGCACCAAAACATAGGAGCCGGGCAAACCCAACTATTGACCCAAATCATGATTCGGAGCCGATGCATATAGTGCTATAAGTTTGGGGTGCCGCACTTGTGAAAGTGTACGGACTTCTCACACCATTATGAGGGGTACTGAAGCCCTGGGCGTGTTTGCCGTACCATGGTGTACGGGTGCAATCATGTCATTTAATAAACATAAATGTGAAAAGAGGATAATGCAAAAAATAGACAGGAAGCTAAGCATTGTTTATAGAGAGGCTATTTATCAAAGCCGAATGATACAAATAGTGCGGTAAGCAAAAGATATTGGACTATTCAGTATGTCCTGACAAGGGGCAGGCCGCGGAATTGTATTTAAAACAGGTATACCGCTCATAACAGAGACCACCTGGGAGTTCCATAATGTGGCATGGCTTGTCTGCCTCCCTGGATCTTGCATCGTTTGTGCGGCAGTCGAATTGCCGAACAGGTCGTCCGAAGTATGGAGTCCTGAAAGTAAGAAAAAATTAAAAAAAGAATCCGGCAGCCCCTAGTACGTTTTAAGCCGTATTTTGGGCGTGCTGTTATTGTGCCCTTTCCCCTGTGCCCATGGTATTTCAAAAGCGTAGTTATGTACGCGAGGTACTGGTTTCGCTATGTCGCGAAAGCTGGGGTTGGGGCCGCATTGCTACGCTTGCTCAGAGTGTCCCAGGCGGTCTTGCTGTGGGTTACTCTGGGCGTGCTTGGCAGTGTCTGGCTTTTTAATGGCCGGACTGGAGAATTGCCTGAGAAGGCTACTTTGTACCTCCGCTGCGAGAGCCGCCATATGCTCCTCCGTACGGAGGGAGCATTCGATGTTTCCGTTGACTGTAATTACTCCTCGAGGTCCTGGCATCTTGAGCTTGAGATATGCGTGATAGCCACTGCGAGACGGGACTATATCGAAGATTGACTCTTCGTTTCAGAAATTGTCCGGGGATCCGAAGACCACGTCAAGTGTTACTGAGCCTGTACAGTTGGCTTTTACACCTGGTATAACGCCTTTAAAGGTCGTTCTTGTGGGCTTAATCCTTGAGGGATCTATGCCCATTTTCCGCACTGTATCCTGATAAAGCAGGTTCAGGCTACTGCCGCCGTCCATGAGGACTCTTGTGAGATGAAATCCTTCGATGATTGGGTCGAGAACCAATGCGGCGAAGCCGCCATGACGGATGCTAGTGGGGTGGTCCCTTTGATCAAAAGTGATCGGGCAGGAGGACCATGGGTTGAACTTTGGGCGACTGGCTCCATCGCGTATACGTCCCGTAGCGCACGCTTCCGCTCATGCTTGGGAATGTGGGTTGCGTATATCATGTTCACCATCCGCACTTGTGGGGGAAAGCCCTTCTCTCCATTGTTGTTCGGCGGCTTGGGCTCCTCGTCGTCGCTGCGCAGCCCCTTGTCTCTGCTTTCGGCCCTTAACTTGCCTGCCTGCTTGAACACCCAACAATCCCTATTAGTGTGATTGGCTGGCCTTTCGGGGGTGCCATGTATCTGGTACAAGCGATCGAGTATTCGGTCCAAACTGGACGGGCACTGAGTATTCTTTTTAAATGGCTTTTTCCGCTGACCGGATTTATAGCCTTTGAATCCGGCATTGACTGCCGTGTCTTCATTGCCGTCGCTGCTAACGCGGCGTTTTTGCTTATTCCGACATGTCCTGCCACTTTTGTCCTTGGTATCCGAATTACCAGGGTTTTTTGATAAGTTGTTACTGCGAGCTAGCCAGCTGTCTTCTCCCGCGCAAAAGCGGGTCATGAGTGTCGTGAGGGCTGCCATGGATTTCAGATTTTCCTATCCCAGGTGCCGGGCAAGCCACTCGTTGCGGATGTTATGCTTGAAGGCTGCTAGGGCCTCTGCGTCCGGACAGTCGACTATCTGGTTTTTCTTTGTTAGGAACCGTGTCCAGAATTGTCTGGCCGATTCCTCTGGCTGCTGAATTATGTGGCTTAAGTCGTCGGCATCCGGTGGTCGCACGTAAGTGCCCTGGAAGTTGTCGAGGAATGCGGCTTCCAGGTCCTCCCAAGAACTGATTGAGTCTGCTGGCAAGTTGTTAAGCCAATGCCGGGCCGGTCCTTTAAGTTTGAGCCGGAGGTATTTGATGGCGTGTAGATCATCGTCGCGTGCCATGTGGATGTGAAGGAGATAATCCTCGATCCATACCGCCGGATCTGTTCTGCCATCGTATGATTCGATGTTTATGGGTTTGAAACCCTCTGGGATTTTATGATCCATTACTTCATTCGTGAAGCATAGCGGGTGTGCGGCGCCTCTGTACTGGGCTATATCACGACGCAGCTCGGAAGAGCTATATCTGTTGTGTTCGGCCCGGCCGGATTTGTTGTATCCGGAGTGAAGATCATTGTCACATGCCATAGGGCGCCTGCGCGATCCGTAGATCGATCTTGTTTGTCTTGCCTTATCCTCCAGTATGTCTCGCAGGTCGGGCGCATTTTCCCGTGCCTTAGTTGAGCGGCGTCGGGGCATGGCTTGGGTGGAGGGCCGAGAGGCCTCTCTGTCGCGGCCGCGAGGTGGCCGGTCTGCCATGTCATGCGCTGGTGATGTAGGTGCTTCCTCCTCTGATCGGGGTAGCGGCCTGTGCTTTGGGTAACTCTTGGAGGGGCGTTCGAGTTCATACTCTTCGGCCGCAAGGACTTCAGTCCATCTATGAGCTAGCAAGTCTTGGGCAGCTCTAAGCTATTGCTGCTTTTTCTTGAGGCTGCTTGCCGTGGCTAAAAGCCTGCGTTTAAAACGCTCTTGTTCGGCAGGGTCTGATGGTATGACGAATTCGTCGTCATCGAGGCTTGCCTCATCTTTGGAGGGAGGCGTATAGTTATCATCCTCGACCTCTTCGTCTGCCGTTCTCTCATGAGGGCCGGCTTCTCCATCTTCCTGTGCCGAATCTTGCTGAGGTGGGTGTTCTTCGGCGCTATCCGGGGTAGTATTATCTCCCGTGCCGGAATCACCATTTTTGCTTTGGCGGGATTTAGAGCGGCGCCGCTGACGCCGGCGCTTTGGCTGTTTCTTGGGGGCGTCATCCCCCACTGTTCCATCGCCATCTCCATCTTTTGGAGTATCCACCATATATATGTCATATGACGAGGTGGTCTTCCAGCGCCTTACAGGTGCCGGTTCCTGTTCGTCTCCTACATCGTCGTCCATGCCGTCGATGTCTTCGGAGCCGAAGTCAAGCATGTCGGTTAGATCGTCGACAGTGGCTACAAAGTGGGTGGTGGGTGGGCATTGAATTTCTTCATCGTCCATATCCCACCCTCGCTGACCGTAGTCCGGCCAGGGATCTCCTGATAAAGAGAGAGACTTAAGAGAATTCAGGATGTCGCCAAAAGGCGAATGCTGAAAGATGTCTGCGGCGGTGAACTCCATTATCGGCGCCCAATCGGATTTGATTGGCAGGGGCGCGGGGGGTTTGGAGTCCGGGAAGGAGTCTGGATCCTCGGAGTCACGGGTCGTGCAGAGTGTGGGGCTAGCGTTTGGCTCAATCGCTTTTGGGATCGCAGCCCCCGAGGTGACGTCCAACCGCTCATCCTCAATTGGCGCAATAGGCTCCGAGTTAGGGGTCGGAACCGATGCGTGTGCGGCCTCCAGGACATTGTCCGGGGGCAGAGCTAGATCATGCCCCTCGAGATAGTGCGGCGCGCTTGGCGGTGGCTCGAGCCCATCGAAGATCAAGTCTCCGCGGATGTCAGCCGTGTAGTTTAAGCTTCCAAACCTGACTTGATGGCCAGGGGTTTAGCTTTCGATCTGCTCCAGGTGGCCGAGCGAATTGGCCCGCAGAGCGAAGCCACTGAAGACAAAGATCTGTCCGGGGAGAAAAGTCTCACCCTGGACCGCATCGTCGTTGATGATCAAAGGAGCCATCGGGCTTAAAGGCGACGACACAGAGGAACTCTCAATGAAAGCACCAATGTCGGTGTCAAAACCGGCGGATCTCGGGTAGGGGGTCCCGAACTGTGCGTCTAGGCCGGATGGTAACAGGAGGCAGGGAACACGATGTTTTACCCAGGTTCGGGCCCTCATGATGGAGGTGAAACCCTACGTCCTGCTTGATTAATATTTATGATATGGGTAGTACAAGAGTAGATCTACCATGAGATCAAGGAGGCTAAATCCTAGAAGCTAGCCTATGGTATGATTGTTGTATATGGAGTTGATTGCCTACGGACTACAACGAAGTACACGACGAAGATGGCATTATTCCCTCTCTTGGTCCTGGGAAACCCAGTGATGAAATCCATACTAATTTTATCCCATTTCCACTCGGGAATAGCCAAAGGTTGAAGGGTGCCAGCAGGCCGTTGATGCTCTACTTTAACACGACGACAAACATCGCAATTAGCAATGTATTGAGCGATTTATCTCTTCATCCTAGTCCACCAAAACCTCTGGCGTAGGTCTTGATACATTTTAGTACTGCCAGGATGAATGGTGAGAGGGGATTCATGAGCTTCCTTAAGGATCAGCCGCCTCGGGTTTCGTGCCATGGGAACCACTAAGCGGTTTCCAAAGTATACGACACCTTGATCATCAACGGAGAAACAATTCGCGACTCCTTTCTTAATGTTTCTCTTAATACGGGAGATTCCCGGATCTACCTTCTGTGCCTTGATGATCTAATCCGTAAGGGTAGGTTTCACCACCAGGGTGGATAGGAATCCTCGAGGAACAATGTGAAGATTAAGCTTACGAAATTCCTCATGGAGAAGTGGTTGACTTTGTTGTAACATCAGGTTGTTACAATAGGATTTACGACTTAGCGCATCAGCCATGACATTGGCCTTGCCCGGGGTGTAAGTTATTCCTAAGTCGTAATCCGAGATCAACTCGACCCAACGTCTTTGCGTGAGATTCAAATCTGGTTAGGTGAAGATATATTTCAAACTTTGGTGATCGGTGAAGATCTCGCAACGATTACCAAGGAGGTAATGTCGCCAAGTTTTGAGTGCATGGACTATAACTGCAAGCTCCAGATCATGTGTGGGATAGTTCTCCTCATGTGGGTGTAATTTCCGTGAAGCATAGTTAATTACCTGACGATCCTGCATGAGTATGCAACCTAGCCCTTGTCGCGAGGCGTCGCAATAGATAATAAAGTCCTTGGAGAAATCTGGTGGTACCAGTACGGGAGCAGATGTCAGGCGTCTTTTCAGTTCCTGAAAGTTGAACTCGCACGGTGGGGTCCACTTGAACTTTTTATCTTTCTTGAGGAGTTCAGTTAGAGGTTTAGAAACCTTGGAGAAATTCTCGACGAAGCAGCGGCAATAGCTCGCTAAGCCAAGGAAGCTCCGAACTTGCTTGACCGTCTCAGATGGAGTCCAATCAAGGACGGCTTGAACTCGCTCGGGATTGATAGCAATACCCTTACCAGAGATTACATGGCCTAGATAGGTCACTTCTGGCAACCAAAATTCACACTTGGAGAATTTGGCATAAATGCGATGCTCTCGAAGTTTCATCAATACCAGCCTTAGATGTTCGGCATGTTCCTCTTCATTCTTGGAGTAGATGAGTATGTCATCGAGGTATACTGCGACGAATTTATCCAAATACTCCATGAAGACCGAGTTCATTACCGAGAGAAGGTAGCGGGGGCATTGGTTAAACCGAAGGACATAACGGTGTACTCTATTGGCCATAACGAGTAACAAAGGCCGTTTTGGGAATGTCCCCGTTTCTGATTTTGATTTGGTGGTAGCCCAACCTCAAATCCATCTTGTAAAAGACCGAGGACCCAGCGAGCTGATCATACAGATCGTTGATCCTGGGAAGCGGATACTTGTTCTTGATAGTGACCAGGTTGACAGGTCGGTAATCTACAACCATTCGATCCGTTCCATCCTTCTTCTTGACGAAGAGGACGGGGCAAGCCCAAGGAGAGGAACTAGGACGGATGAAACCCTTTTTCAAGGACTCATCGAGTTGGTTCTTAAGCTCAGCTAGTTCTAAGGGTGCCATCTTGTAGGGTCTTCTAGAAATTGGAACGGTTCCTGGAACAAGGTCTATCACAAACTCGACATCCCTGTCAGGTGGAACACCTGGCAGTTCTTCTGGAAAGACATCCGGAAAGTCTTGGACTACCGGAACATCCTCAAGGTCTGGAAGGGGGTTGGCATTTAGGGAGTAAAGCTGGCGCTTGGCCACTCGAGTTAAGACATTGACTGTCTTGCCCGATGGGTGAGTAAGTTGAACGGTTCTAGTGGCACAATCAATCTTAGCATATAGAGCTGACATCCAGTCCATACCCAAAATGATGTTTATGTCCGAGGACTTGAGAGCTATTAAGGATGCAAGGAAGACAAGTCTATCGACAAGAATTTCGTTCCCATGGCTTACTCTAGAAGTTTGCCATCTAGAGCCTGGGGTTTGAATTTCCATGGTAGAGGGCATGTCACAGAATGTCGTGTTATGCAATTGAGCATAGTTCTTGGATATGAATGAATGAGATGCTCCAGTATTGAAAAGAACAGATGCCGGATGGCAATTAACAAGGAGCGTACCAAGGACGACGTTAGGATCCTCATGAGCCTCCTCGGCTGAAACATAGTGACATGGCCACGTGTAGTAGTGACCGGCTTGGCGTAGAATGTCTTCCCCGCTGGCTTACCACGGCCAACGGACTTTCTAGTTTGATTGGGGTTGTTGTTCTGGGGACACTCTCGGCTATAGTGACCCGGCTCTCCACACTTGAAACACGTCACCACACTGGAACGGGGAGCAGCGTTAGCAGCGGTGCCACCATAGGGCTTGGGCGGTGCAAACTGCTGGTTGGGACGAGGCGCCTCAAAGGGTGGCCTCGGGATGAACCTGGGTGGCAGTGCCGTGCTTGGGATCGACACCCAGCGCTTCTGAGCTCCAGAGCCGGATGAAGAGCCAAAATCACGTGAGTGCTTGCGTGAAGCATCATAATCAGTCTGGCCTGTCTCAGCGATGATGGCTTTATTGACCAACTTTTGAAAGGAGGTGCACTCGTGCAGACAAAGATCGCGGTGAAGCTCAGGGCTCAGTCCCTTGCGGAACCTTGCCTGCTTCTTAGAGTCGGTAGATACTTCTTCAGGAGCATAACATGCCAGATTCCCAAACTCACCGCTATATGCATCCACAGTCAGTCTTCCTTGGGTGAAATTGCAGAACTCCTCCCTCTTGCGATCCATGAGACCTTCCGGTATGTGATGCTCACGGAAAGCCTTGCTGAATTCAGCCCAAGTAGTAATTTGGTCGACTGGGCGCATAGCTTCGAAGTTTTCCCACCAGAGGCTAGCAGGGCCTTCGAGATGGTAGGCAGCGTAAGTAACCTTATCAGCTTCGGCTACGTTGGCAGAATGTAGCTTGTGGGTGATGCTGCGAAGCCAGTCATCCGCGTCGAGGGGCTCGACGGAATGGTTAAACTTTGGTGGGTACAGCTTGATAAAGTCATTGATTGACACCAAGTCATTTCGCGGATGGCGTGCAGTGTTCTGCTCAATCCGCTCTAGCAGGCGGTTAGTCTCACGCTTGTTTCTTTCCGCCTCCAGTATCACTTCGCCAGAGAGGGCGGGTGAGGCAGATTTTCACCCCTAGCTGCACTGGCTTCCCCCTGCTCTGGGGCAGCAGGGTTGCTGCGGGTGTTGACCATCCTAGGAGAAAACAAGACAACGGTTTAGATAAGGATGGCTCAGACTTAGCAAGGAAGTGCAGAATGTAATGGATAACAAGAAATGCAGAGATGTTCATCCGTATGTCATGGTAATATAAAACTGCCATATATATACCAACGGTCATACACATCATACATAGTTTAGTACAAGCCCATGCTACAGTACAACTATGATGAAAGATGTTACATCTCATCAGAGACATTCCAAGCTCCTATACATTATTTGTCTACACCTCCGGAATTGATTACACACAAAGTCATATTCCACAAGTCACGCAGGACAGTGGAGATACAACTATTACAATACTAGTGATACTACTACTAACTCAGATAGCTCCGAAGTAGTCCTCATAGAAGTCACCTCCATAGCCTGGAAGTTCAACGTGATCATCCGGGAACAGACGGTCCTGAGGAGCTTGTGGACCAAAGGGGCTAGGATGAGGTCTTGGACCAACAAACGGTGGCCTGCGGGGACCACGGCGTGGGGTGATGCCTCCCACATCACGCCAATCCACCATGTCTGGCAGAGCAGATCTCACAAGATACAGATCCCTTGTATCCATACATCCAGCTTGCACCACAGGTGCAAACCGAGTCAATGTGGCCCAATGATCAGCACGGGTATTGAAAAGCGCCAGCCTCAAGGCCCAATTCTCTCGGTCCTTATCTTCGAGCATCTGGCAGTGGTACGAGTTAATGAGTCCTCCTGAGTGGAGTCAGCATAGATAGCCTGAAGATACCCTTGCGCTCCTGGAAGTGAAGCTGGCATGTAACGGAAGTCGGTGTTCCGAAGCAGGCCAGTTCGGACTCGCATGATGGTCATCATGGAATAGGCAGCATCCTGCACAGCCATCTCAACAGTAACCCCGAGTCCATAGGAATAGTGAAGGGGCTCGGTAGATCCAGGATAAGAAGGAAATATCCTGACAGTGCAGAAATATTGGCTTTGATTAAAGTCTCAGAATTGCTCTTCGACGATGTATTCGGGATACCAACGGTAACCCGTCTCGATCATTACCCGGACTAACATAGCAGTATGACTGGGCACATCGAGGCACCGGGTCAGGCGAACCACTTGGTTTTGAACACGGTTGGCCATCTGAAAGCACAACCACAATGCAAAGACATTAGAATTTCTAGGGAAAATTGGACAGCATAACAGTTGTAAATGCTTAGAAAAAGATTTGAGACATCCACAACAGTTTGCAATACCACTCAACAAGATCATATCAAGGTTCTGATTCAATTAGCAACATACTAAAAATAGTAGAAACTGTACTAAGGCTTGTAACAACAATCCTATAAGCTACTACGGATTAGTAACACGTAAACCTTATAGAAGAAGAGAGCCTAGTCCTTAACCCACGTTGAATGAGAAGAGAATGACTCAGATCAGAGGACATAAGGTAAAGAAGTAAAAGAGCCTTACGTTCCCTTCCACAACCAATTCCCCTAAATATAACTAAAGCATTTCTAGACTCGACATCGACCAGTTTGGCTCAACGAACCTACAGGCAGTCCGGCTCTGATGCCAATGCTGTCAGGACCCCGATTCCAAGTCACATCGATCTAGCCGGTAACACCTCATATCACTTTGCGGCCTCACGCACGGTATCCCAAGGGTGTCGCCTTACCATGGCCCAGGACCGTTTGCGCCTTTTGGCTCACGTATATGATAGTGTCGCTAGCATCCATATGACAGAGAACCTGGGCCGACATGGCTAGTCGTGAACCCAAAGCGGCACAAACCTATGGAGACATGCATACATGAATCACATCGAGCATGTCGGTCATCAGCGAGTGATTCCGGGCTGTAGCACTGGGCTAACAGGACTCCGGGGAACCCAGGCTGTAGCAGGCTAGGCAGGAATCCGGATGTCACCGCGTGACATTTCCCCGAAGGGATAGACATAGGAATGACGTGAAACACATGCCGGTCAGTCAAGTGTCCTGAGCAGTAGTGCTGGGCTAGCAGGACTCCGGTGAACCGGGCTGTAGCGGGCTACTATGGCTCGAGGAACACTAGACTACATTTCCCCATCAGAAAGGCTACCAAGGATAAACAACTATGTTGTCGGATGCCACTCATACCAAGCATTTCAATCATACACACAATATGCCCGATATGAGTACATACAACATGGCATCACAACAAAACTCTACAACTCAAGTACTTTATTTAAAGGCTCCAGAGAGCCATACATAACATGTTCATACAGATAGGGGTCACATGACCCGACACTCAAGTCATACAATCATACAAGCACAAGCGGAAGCAACTAGTCTGACTACAGACACTAGAAAGAAAGAAGGCTTCTCGAAGCCTGTCTATCTACATAGGGCCCTCCATGGCCAGGATCACCACCTGGGTGGCTAGTCACTCGTCGACGTCAAGGTCTACGTAGAACCCATCGGAGGGGGCGGTGTTGTCGTCTGAAAACAGTAATTAAGCAAACATGAGTACAAAGGTACTCAGCAAGTCTTACAACAGAACCTAGTATACATGCTCATTCTCAAGAAGGTGGTGGGGTTATTGCAGCAAGCCAGCTTTGACTCTTGGCTAAGCTATCCTACGGAACCCCACTAGTAAAATAGTTTTCGCACACGAGTCCACTACTCACCAACATAATACTCCACCGGGGATCCTCTCTCGCCATCCTATGAGAGGGCCATCCTCGGTACTCACACTTATCTTGAGTCTTTTAGTTGTATCCATTAACTTGTCTATGAACTGTATAGGCAACCAAGTAGTCCTTTACCGCGAACGCGGCTATTCAAATAGATGATGTTAACCCTGCAGGGGTATACTTGTTCATACACGCTTTCACCACTAACCGCCGTTTACACGACATGTACTCGGCAACCTTCAAGCGGAAGCCCAGCGAGGGTGTCGGCCACGGCCTACCTAAACACTTAAGTCTCTAGTCCAGGTTTGTCGCCTATCCAGGTTCCATCTGTAGGGAGTCCGGCCGAGGTTTCCACATAAGGCCCCGAACAATGTGAACAGGGTCCCGAGACGCCAAACGGGCGCCCGGCATACCCGACCACGGTTTATCTACCGCAACATAGCCCACCCCTAGGGTGAGCGCTATGCACGGCCGCCAACACATAACCTACAAACACCAGAAACTATTTGCAACTCCTGGACAGAGTACTAGGGTGATTAAGAAGCCGAGAGGGTCCATTGGTTTCGGGCCCAATGTACGTTAGTAACTGCATCTTAAATCACACATACAGATCTCAGTTCTTATGGAGGGTCTCAATGAAACAACCCACCATGTACTCCTACATGGCCTCTCATCGATACCTTTACCAAAACATGTTCAACACATCCCTCACATTCCCGACATAAACATTTCACTCTAGCCCATCACCCAGATGAACCAGACCTGACACAACTCTAAGCATAGCAGCATAGCAAGGTAGGAATCACATACATGGCTCAATCAACTCCTACACATGCTAGTGGGTTTCATCTAGTTACTGTGGCAATGACAGGTCATGCAGAGGATAAGGGTTCAACTACCATAGCACACAGCAGTTTGAAACGCGTTGTCTTAATGCAGTAAACAAGAGCAGAAGCGAGAACATGGTTTTGTATCGGAATGATCAATGGCTTGCTTGCCTGTTGTAGAGGTAGTAGGGTACTGCCCTTCAGACGGATACTCGGGGTTATCCTCGGAGGCAGAACCTACCACGAAAGACACACCGAACATAATCAACACATGGCAATATGCAACAATATGATGCATGCTATGACATGGCAAGATGGAAGTGTCTTGGCCTAATGCAAGCTAAAACAGAAGGGGATGAACTCATTTGAATCAAAGATTCAAATGTTAGCTCATTAAACATGGCCTTATTAGTGCATTACCTTATTCTGCTTAAACAGCAAGGTTAACTTGTTTTGTCATGCATGAAACCATTACAGATGGATAGATTGAATTTTTCTGACCATTTTTCATATATAAATCTTTGCATTTGGAGCTATGGTTGATTTTCTATGATTTTTAGAAGTTTTGGCTATTTTCTGGAATTTCCTATTAAAGAATAAATCCAGTAACTGAATTAATGCGTCAGCATGACATAGGTGTGACGTCAGCGGGTCAACTGGGTCGGCCAGGTCAAACCTAACTGGTGGGCCCTGTCTGTCAGTGTCACAACTAATTAACAGAATTATGTTAGTGCTAATTGACTGTTAGTGGGGCCTGGGCCCACATGTCAGTGACTAAACTAATTAAAATTAGTTAAAACTAATCTTCAACTGATTAGCAGACCGGCCCCATCGGTCATAGACTCAGGGGGGGTCTACCTGGGCCCACACGGGGGTCAAACAGGGTCAACTCGCCGGCGGCTTGACGCCGGCGACGACAGACGCGGCGGAGGGGCTCGGGTTTGCGTCTCCGGTGACCAAATCGACGGCGGAGAGCAGCTACGTGACGCGGGGAGCGAGCCGCGTCATTTGGTGGAGAAAGTGGAGCTCGGGGAGGCCGGGAACGACGCCGGCGACGACCTTGGCGGTCGCCGGAGTTCGGGCGAGGATGAACCTGAAGCTACGGGGCACGGCGAGGCGCGGGGAGTGGTGCGTTAGGCTCCTGGGAACGTGGTGAGTGTGGTGACTCGCTCGGAATCGACCTTACGCGCTTGTGGCCACGGCAGTGACATGGCCGGCGGAGCCGAGCTCTCGGCCGTGATGGCCAACAGGGTTAGAGGGCAGCTCGAGCGACGTGGCTAGGGGGAGGAGAGAGAGAAGCTCACGGTGAGTGCAGCGGGCGTCGTAGCGGGCTCGGGGAAGCTTGGGAGGTGGCAAAACGTCGAAGACGATCTCTGGTGACCGACAAGGGGAACGGCAGCGGCGGCGTTGCAGCGCGTCCGAGGCCTCGTGGCTCGTCGAGGAGGTCGAGGGAGATGTTGCGGAGCTCGTGGGCACGGTGGGGTGACATGGGGACGACGGTGGCTACGGCTACGGCGGCAAGACGATGGCGGCTGCGTCGGCAGGAAGATGGGGAGGGAGCCAGAGAGGGGGAGAGGCCACGAGGAGAGTGGGAAGAAAGAGGGGGAGACGTGGGGGTCGGCGTGGCACTCGTAGACGCCTCCAGGGCGTCGGCGGAAGCAGGAGGTGGCCGGCGTGTGGCCGCGGGCGCCGGCCACGCGCTCCTCGTCCTCCTGGCGACAGGAGGAGGACGACTGGCAAGAGCCAGTCGACTGGGCCGAGCCAGGTGGGCTGGTGGGCTGCGCCTGGTAAGTTTCTCTCTCCCTCTTTTTTTTCTGTTTGTCTTATTTATTTATTATTTCTGTAACCTCAGGGCTTTATTAAAAATACCAGGGCATTACCATAAATCATAAAATTAATCATGGCCACTGCTTAGAATATATCCAACAACAAACATTTTAGTTTATGATTATTTGAGCATTTAAAATTTTTTATAGCATTAAATGCCCAAATGCAAATACCATAAGGATTAATCCAATGACCTTTGATGTCCTAGAAAAATGTGCACCATTTTTGTCAAAGGTTTTAACCCAAAACAAAAAGGGTGGCCTTTTTAGAAGGGCATTTCAGGTTCATTGATAAAGTTTTTAGTAAACCCTAGTTGTTCCAGGGGGGTGCTGGGGGTTCTGTCATCCCCATTTCAAATTTAAAAGGAATTTAAACATGATGCACACTCTAATGCTTGAACTAACTAGGGTGTGACATTTTTGCACCGCCTAAACACGGATAACCTCGAGCGATGCTCGAGGGGCTATCTCCGTATTTTATTACAGTTGCATTATTGTTCGCCCCGGTGCCAGCCATAGTTGGCCCGAGAGATGGCCTCTTGGCCTGACATGTTCGTTCCCACAAACGGCTTAGTGGAGCGCACGGAACCGAAGACCCACTCTCAGCCACAAACCGCAACACGGCTGTTCGGCAAGCGAGAGCAAAAGCCGGAGGTCATCCCACGCGAATAACGTCCGGGAGAAAACGGTTCGGGCGACCCGGCCGTTTGCTTTATGAGTATCTGCTCGGTCGAATCTACACCCAGAGTCTGAGTACTGTACACTCCACTCCGCGGTCCACTCTCAGCCACAGACCGCAGCGCGGCTGTCCGGCAAGCGAGAGCACAAGCCAAAGAGCGGAGAGAACATGAAAAAGATTGAAGGGGGCTCGGAAGAAACCGAGTCGGCACCCTCCGCATACTTGCACTACTAAAAGAAAACGTTTGATATATCTGCGTGGACTAACTTTGTTTTTTGCATGATCATTTTCGTGGGGAACCCCCCTCCTCGCTCAGAGGCTCGGATGCTACACCCAGCGGGTGCACTAGCGCGCCCCCACTGGAAGCAAGCCGCGCCGGCTGCAGCCCGCAGCTGGCTATCATCGAAAACATCAGTCGGCGGACCCCGCGTCCACGCCCAACAGCATCAGTCAGCGGACCCCGCGTCCGTGCCCGACAGCTTCAGTCGGCGGACCTCACGACCACGCCTGACAGTACCAGCTGGCGGACTCCATGTCCACGCCTGGCAGCCTCGACGCCGCCGTCGGCTTCATCATCAACAGCAAGACCCTCCGCCCAACTTTTCCAAAGTTGCTCGGAGGCTACACCCAGCGGGTGCACTTGCGCGCCCCCACTCGGAACATGCCGCGCCTGTTGCATGCCCGCCGCCAGCTGCAACCGGCCCCTCGACGCCATCGTCTGCACCAACAATCGTGAAAAACCTCCGCCCAACTTTTCCATGTTGCCCGGAGGCTCGGAGGCTACACCCAGCGGGCATGCTTGCGCGCCCCCGCCGGAAGCAAGCCGCGCCGGCTGCGGTCCGTAGTCGGCCGTCATCGACATCGTCTACATCAACACCCGCTAAAAAACCTCCGCCCAACTTGGCCAAGTTGCCTGGAGGCTCGGAGGCTACTGTCGGAGTAATTGACCACGGGTACCCCGAAGACGGCGAGACAATATTTCAAGACATCGGGGCTAGCAAAGCCCCTCAGTCCGACTGCTCAGGCCGCCCCAGACGGCTCCTGTCCGACTGCACGGGCCGACTGCGCCAACCAGCCAGCTGCCCAAAATCAGCCACTGCATCGACCCGACACCGACAAGACAACCGTACCACGGCATCATCTACAGTGTACCTTGTCCCCTGGACATTGATTTATAAAATGCCTCAGGGGACAAGCATATCTTAGCTCTCAAGTTACCCATAACTTGAGATGTAAGCTACTCACTGTAGCTTACATATCAAGCCACCCCTATGCCCACTACTCCTATATAAAGGCACACATCCATCATCCAGGCGATGGACAAGGCACTCACGCCACACCCATTCGGCCACACTCGGCCACAAGAGCATGCATGCTCATTCTAGCCACTCACATATACGAAGTCAGGTGCCATTGGCACTGAATTCAGATACAGCTTCAGGAGCACCTTGTACTGCTAGATGTACATTCCACATATGTATTCAGACATGCAGGAGTAGGCGTATTATTTTTTGAGAGAGCCCCAAACCTAGGTAAACTAGCGTGTGCTACTCGCATACCCGTCTCTGAATATTCCACCGCAGTCTTGCCCTCACCTCAAGCCACCCTGTGGCATCTGTCGACTCGCGGTATCCCCTGCCGACTGACGCGAGAATACTCCGACAATCGTCACTGAGCTCGCATGCTACAAACATCCAGACAGACAACTAGAGACTTTATGGTAGCGTAAATCATGTCATCTACATTTTCAAAGTGTCAATGTAAATTTTGTCACCTCACTTCTGTATGTCGACGTTCTACCTGTCCCAGTGATCATCTGAATTAATTATTTCTTCTGATCCGAATTCAGTGACGCAGCCTCTGTACACGGATCAGAATAATCTATTGGCCTGTAGCCTAGAGTTTGCCGCCGAAACCAGATTGGACCGCCCATCAAAGTCTATAATTTCTATGTCACACCGTAATTCTGCTGCAGTTGAGGCCCTAGAAATGATAATAGTACGATGGTATCGTTCTTGAGCTTTAGCATAAGGAAGTAAGATGACGTTGGGCAAACCAAGTGCAAACTTACTGTTTCCGCACATAAGTTGTTTATAGATGGAGCACTGCTACGGAGACGACACTCTGCGGACGATTTTTGGACGACAAGTGTAGCAAGCCGTCCATGCATGGCACCAAACGGCTGCCCACCGCAGGATGGGGCATCGTGCAATGATCGTGCATTTCATTCATCGCGTGCAGAGCAGTTCCGTTATAGATGACATGCATTTTTACTTGAAGGCACGAGCCAACCTCTGATGGGATTCTTATCATGTCCTACTCACTCTTGTATGTTGTAATTAAAATCAAAGTTTTTATGTAGAACCCGCTTCATGTCCAGTTTTTGAACGTCAACTTTCTTCTTGTCTCGGCATTTGGTGGAAGGTTACAACGCGGTCCTGTATCGGTCCGCGGCGTGGTCTGGACATACTTTTCCCCGCAAAATGAAGACAAATATGGGTGAGTTTTGCGGGAGTCCGGAGGTCCTCATGACAAACCAAAAGTCACCATGTACCCCACCTCCTCGTCCGGATGGCAGAAGGCTACTGATTGGTGGAAGGCTAGCATGTTGGATGATTAGTATTTGGGCATTTTTGGCGGAAGCTTTGCAAATATAGTTGGGCATTTGGTGAAAGGTTACTTATTGCCATATGATTAGCATTAGGTAGAGGATGATTAGTATTTGGGCATTTTGCAAAAGCTTTGCAAATATATTTGGACATTTGGTGGAAGGTTACTTCTTGCCATATGATTAGCATTTGACAAGATGATTAGTTTTCTAGTAAGGTTCTTTATCACACGTTGGCGGAATGACAGAAGCTTCGAAAATAGATTTGGTCTTTTGGCGGAATGTTTGAAAATGACTAAGCCCATTTGGCTGAAGGAAGCTAGTTGTGGCGGAAGCTAGCATTGAAGAAAACTACACTGGCACATGGATTAATAGCCTTTCGTCAAACGAAACGCTACTAATCACAATTTTTTAAAGGGAATCATGTAGTTATTTGGCGGTTAAAATTTAACAGAGATAGACATTTACAGCTAGGGTTGGATGGCGGCCTCCCGCATCCCTATCCGCGAACTGGCCAACCCCCCTCCCCCTGTCCGTGGACAGATGCGGGAGAAAATTTGCGGGTTGCCGTTGAAGATACCCTAATATCTTTATCACAGCTCGTTTCCTTGGAGTTGTAGCCAACGGGATTAGCTAGCCTGGTAATAACCATATGTGGCAGTTGACCCAAGTAAGAGTGTACTAGGAAGAAATTATTAGGTTCGTGAGAAGCAGGAAGAACCAGAGGAGGATGAATAACTGCATAGCGAAAGCCTCTTTCATGCCGTGAGTCCATCGGTTCCGTTCTCAATCTCCTTGTGACTTTGTCGTAGCTACGTTGTACTATTTTCAATGATTTTATGTGCAGGCATTCAATTTGTTGCTGATCATAATGATTGCATTCTTTGTAAGTTGGGTCGGATTGGTTCCAAACATGTAGTTGTCCAAGTACACCACACAATCTTAGGAGCGCCAGCAGAGGACATGTCTTTTAATAAACAACAGAGGAGCAGTGCGAAACTTGTCTTTGAGGCTCTGATCAGAGAGTGGGTGTGAAATGGCCAAGCAACATCACAGACCGGGCTAGGTCATATTATGCTTTAGAATATATGTACGCTCCACCAGCTTAATGGACTCCATCCAGAAGTGGACATGGTTCCCTCAAAAAGAAAATTGGACATGGACCCAGCAAAGTAGCACTGTATATTAGAGTACGCGGACTCTGTGGTGCATCAACAAAAGTTTGAAGCTGCCTGCTTTGTATGCTTCCTGATGTTGCCACACATACATATCGCGTGCTTTATTATTGCCATGGCATGCTACGGTGCTTGATGATTGTTTGGATTACAATAGTACACAAAAGTAACACGGCAAAAGAACAAATAAATACCACCACCAGTATATAGTAAATGAGGTGAATGTGAGTAGGAACAACAACATAAACCGCCCTTGAATGGGGCCAGTAGGCTCATTCTAGAGCAATTCAGTTTCTTGTACCAAGTCACAATTAGTTTGTAGGTACTATCTTGTACTCTCCAAGGAGTAATAGTTGGGGTGCGTCAATTGCATCATCAATTTACTTGCTCTGTTTAGGTTACATCATGCCCTCATATATGCGAAGCTCCTTTCTATTTTTCAAGGGTATACGATGCTTTGTTCCATTTTTTACTTCATCCCTATATTGCCTCCTCGTTCCACTCCTCTTACACGCGCCACAAGAACAATACGCCTATTATAATGACAATAAGGCTTTGTTCTGAGGTCTAGTCCAGACGTAGCTAGTGCCTTCTAAGTACTTAATAAATGAGATTATTATTGGGTGAGGGAGCAAGCTGGGAATGTGCGGTTTCAGGAAAATGTATCGAAACTTGTTGTTTTTCTATGGCTCTTCTCTAGTGCTTGAAGTACCTACTTGAAGAAATCTGCCAAGAAATGCACCCATTGGCATCACAGGGGTCACTGGTGGATCAGGGCACATGTTTCTTCTCAGGGCATCACATAGATATCCAATAGTTCCTTGGCAACACAGGGTTGCCGGGGCCATCAGTTGTTCATGCGAGACATCAACATCATTCTATCAGGAATTGCGGTGGTTTTGTCGCACCGAAAGGCCAACAACCCCACGCTAGCAGCGCTAATACTCTCCACAAAATTGGTGTCGATGTTTATCTTGAAAGAATCCAACAGGGAGGAAAGAAGCATTGCTTTTGAAGATGTGACAATCAAAAATCTCTATTTTTCAGTGCAAATTTGCGCATTATAAGTGGCCAGCCATCCAAATAACATCTCGCCCGCATATGTTACTAATATTTTGGTCATTGATTGGATGACATTTCAAATAAGTTCAGAGCGCTAATAAGGGTGCAAGCATATGCCTTATTGTAGTCGCTTTGGCTATCTAGAAATGATTTGGGTTTCTACTTTACAGATTATTTTCCACTGTACACACTCACTTCATACGTGGTATACGCTGCACCGAAGGGAGTACCAAGTATTGTTTAAGGCAGTGTAAATGTGGTTTGTATGGGTGCCCAAGGGTTTTTTTATCCAATATGGGTGGTAGTATAATTTCTGAATCGGTCCACCACCTCCTTCGGTATAGGCATAGTGATTGGTCCTATACGACTCTGTTGTTGCCGATATGTTCGGCCCAGGATTATTCCAATCGTCTCTCATAGCCATACACAAAGCCTTCCCCTTTGTACAAGTCACAAGCACATGAAAGGTGCTCTCATCTTCGGCACCAGAAATTGAACACATATCTGAAAAAGCTTGGTAGTGTGCAACTCTATTAACCTGTACCGTTAAGCTATTGGATGCAGCTTCCCAGGCGCAGTTTCTTGGACCCACTAGAGATGTGCCATCTTACTTGGGTTGTTCTTTTCTTGTGTCTGACATTTTCCCACTCTCCTCGCCAAGAATACCTCCTTGATGCCACTCATTCCGAGGAAGTAAAGCAACAAAACCTTCTGCCTCTACATGGATATAACTAACGCAATGGTGCGCTCTAGCCGAGAGGATCAAACATGTATGACACACGGGAGTAAGAAATAGTTCCAAGAGTGTAGGTGTACAAGGAGAAAACGTAAGTAACATTTGACGACACTTTATGATGGGCTTGCAGTCGGGAACCCCTTGCAAAATTAAATGATACACATGCATGCCACATGTGTAAACGCTGAGAGTTCTTCAGTCTGCACCATGAATGTAGAGGACATAGTAAAAAGTGATATTAAGATTCATGATAATTCCATTGAATATTTACGTAAAATAGTTTTAGCTAGCCAGAATCCATGATAAGCCATTCTATTATTAAAAAAAGAATAATTTGAGGAATCTTCTCTTATTATGTTCGTGACTGTTAGGATTTAATTAATCCTATTAATCCCTGCTTTTCCTAACCGAGGCGGTTGCCTCACATCTCTTCGGTCGCATCCATTCAGGGGCTATATATATATATATATATATATATATATATATATATATATGTGTGTGTGTGTGTGTGTGTGTGTGTGTGTGTGTGTGTGTGTGTGTGTGTGTGTGTGTGTGTGTGTGTGTAAATGACATCATCAATAGGACAAACCATTCACTTTTACATATGTGACAAGGCTCTCTCGATTGTCTCTCCTTTCCCTTTCTAACATGTTATCAGCACGTAGTTTCTGTCTAAGAGCAATCCGGCCAAGAAAACAGCGGTTACACGCAACGGTAAGAGCAGTTCCGTGCGAGACGAAGCACCGGCCTCATGTCTCAGGGCTCTCCGTCATCGGCGATTGGAGGCCGGCACTAGGCGGTGCCCATCCCGACGATGCGGCGTGAGACGCTCAGCCACGACAACTCTCTTTACAAGGCGACAACGCAACGCGAGTGGGTGACCCCGTCGATCGCGGCGGCCGCAACAACGCAGCAACAAGCGATCGGCCAAAAAACGTTGAAGTTTTCAAGGACGGTATCGATCCATCTATACGGACCGATGATCTTGATGGATCAGTGCATGCTGCGCTCCCTTTTGTCTTGTTCCTAGTTTGATTAAACAAACATTACTAATGCACTGCGTTGTTGATTCGCCATGCATCAATTTGGAACAAGGAGATCTCAGGAGCATGATCAACGCAACAGTTGCATCATCAACGACAGCGCTCTCGGGCGTGGCGGCACCGTCGTCTACGTCGAGCCCATGGCATCCCAGAGACTTCGATGCAGCGGCCAAGGACAAGGCCATCTAGCCCTCTAGCACGGGCGGACGATGAGCGGCCGTGATGGCTGTAGCGGCGACGCCCTCGGGCATGGCAAACCGCAAACGGCGGCATCAGCAATAGCCGATTCCCAAGCGGCCGGCACGGTTCCTCCACGGCGCTGGCCTAACAGACGACAACGCGGAAACCAGCGGCCGGCTACATCCTCCGGCGCGTGGCACAAATTCAATCGAGCAATTTGGCCTACAAAGGAACAGAGGAGATGCCTCTCGATGGTGCTCGTCGGCACAGAAGCCATGGAGATCAGATCGGCAACTGCCTATCGATTTCACGGAAGCAGTTACCAAGAAGAGAACGAACAATGCCTCCGTGGCTATCGTCCATGGCAGCAAGGTATGATGGCCACAGCGGCCTCCTACGGCCTCAACCCCATCCCTCCTCCTCCCGGCGACGTGCCGCATCAGCGGCAGCGGTGCAGCGCCCACCACCACGGTGTTACCCCTCGCGCCCTCGCCCCAGCCATGGCGGGCAGCGCCCTCCCATGCTCCGGCTCGACGCACGGCACGTGGCCTGCACACTATTGCAGCCACGGCTATCCCGTAGCCGGCGTCGTCGTCTTAACCCGTCTGGATCGTGGCGGACACTCACAACGAGGCCTCCCCTCTAGACAGGCGGTGTTGGCGCAGCCCGAGGAAGAAGAAGCAAACACAGGTCTGGAGGTAGAAGAAGAACACACACAGGCTTTGGCACCGCACTCAACTTGTGCCACTTTTCTGTATTTCTTCTCGCATTTGATGCAACCGGTTACATGGCTTAAATAGCCGACTCACTTGGCTATCACACACAGCCACTAACCCACTACCTGCATGCACACACACGTACACCTATTCGTGGGCAAGCCACTAACGGCCTGATCCACATCACTGGTAGCTGACCATACAACTCGGCCAACGCCCGCTGCATGCATCCTTATCTCATCTAACTACTTCGGCCGCACACACACGATTCTGAAGCTTGAGTCATTCCTAAGTCTGTAGCACACTAGGAGCTTGCCCACAACGGCACACTCTGACGCAGGTCTCAACTAACTGCATCCGCTTCTAGCTCCAACGCTCATCTACCACACGACTCAGCCGCTGCGACTCTAGGGAGCTTTGCTGCTAACACATTTATACAGACTACACGTACGTGCTTGGTACTCAGCTGATGCTAACTCAACTACATGCATGAACGAACTAATGCAATGAAATAAACATGATGAATACCTAGACAACAAGGTTTACTCTATCAGGCGGCAGCGCCCGTATCGCGGCCACGGGCGTCGCCTTCGCGTGACCAGTCCTTCCGGTTGCACAACTTCCGACAGACAACGTAGCCTCGTCTGCTCTCGGCAACGGCACGTCCACCCAAAGCGTGCCGCCTATGATGCTAGATGCGGCGAAGGACGGCTCGGTGCGGAGAGCCCCTCCCGTAGCGGCAGCGTGGCTCGCCCTCCATGCCGGCGACTCGACGCCGTTCCCACACAATGGTGGTGTAGTGGAGTACAACGGCAAAACGAATCCTTCGATTCGTAACCACGCATGGAGAAGGCCGATGGAGGCTTATCTCTTTGCCGTTTTTCAGTTCTACCATCGAGGTTTTACTGATTCACGGATTAGGACATGTTCAATGTATTTGCTCTCTAGCAATTCCTACAACATGTTCTTTACCGGTACAACAACAATGTTTTGCGATTGAGATTAAATTTTCTCGCATAACAATATTTATTTTGCGATTGAGAAAAAATATTTTTTTCTCTCACAAAACAATCTCAATGTGATTGAGATTTTTTTTTTGAACCGGGCCTTAACCCCTTTCCATTACATTCATAACGGAAATACATAGTTCAGTGACCATAGACCCAACATCAAACCGGCATAAGGAAACTAGAAAGGGGAAGGCGAGTCCAAAGCATCACTGAAACCCACCATGGGCACTCCTCATTGAGCAGCCCACTGTGGGGCGAAAACCCAGCAACGCTCTCGATCACGCTAGCCTCTAGGACCTAAACATAAAGGTTGAAACCAACAGGAAACCCGCAACAGTTCATAATCTCCAAGGCTCACAAACGAGCAGGAAGACACTCGCGCAGGAGTGAGACAACTATCCTGGCAAAAGTAAAACCGTAGCATCGGAGAGAGCATCAGTCCCTCGCTGATTTCGTTGGAGCCGCACATATTCTCATCATTGTCGAAGCATTGGACCCGAGCATCTTGGCTCCGCGCTTCATGGCCTCCCAATCATCACCAGCCAGCAAACCCGCCCAGTATGTCAAAAAACCACAAGCAGCCTACACCACATTAAATGGAGTCTTAAGCATTTTTTGTTCAAAAGTAGCCTGGTTGCGACAGTTCCAGAATGTCCAGCAAACAGCTGCCAAACCAAAGGTGTAAAACTTAGCCCCATCAGGAAGGAATATGTAACACCAGGAGAAGTACTGCCAGATATTGTTCGGGCAAAGAGATGTGCCCAACACACACCCAACCGTCCTCCAAACCACCCGAGCCACAGGACAAGTGAAAAAAAGATGTTGCAAAGTTTCAACATCTTTGCAGAACAAGCATCTAGGATTGCCTTCCCAATTTCGCCTCTCCATGACTTCTCGCGTCAGAATTGCGTCTTAAAACAATTGCCAAATAAAGATTTGGATTTTGAGGGGAATCTTAGCTTTCCAGATCCACCTGTAATCACACCCAACCAGGTGCCTTTCCAAATAGGTGTAGACCGATTTGGTCGAGAACTTACTTTTTTTGCTCAGAGTCCAGCTAATCTGATCAGATTCACCAGATAAATGCCAGGAGTTAACCACCCTAACAAGATCGTTCCACTGATCCGTAAGGGGAGGATGTAGGTTTTTTCTAAAGAGATCATTGCCCTTGATTTTTCTAAACTCAGCAACAGTGATTTCCTAATAATTGCATATGCTGAATAAGGCCGGAAATTGGTCTCGCAAAGGAGCATCACCCCTGATAGGGCCATTCCATACTCTGGCCATATTCCCAAAATTCAAAATCACTTTCCTTCCTGCCAAGTATACCTCCTTTACTTTCATAATAGCTTTCCAGATGGGGGAATCCCCAAATTTACTTTTCACCGAGGGCACCGTATCATTTCTGAAATATTTAGAACGGATCACGTCCTGCCAAAGGGCTTGTTGAGTTTCTAGTTTCCACCACCACTTGGTGAGGAGACTAATAGTCTGTCTATGTAGATCTTTAACTCCTAATCCTCCTTTGTTCTTAGATCTACAGATTCTAGACCACTTGACCAAGTGATATCTTCTACGACCATCAGTCTCTTACCAAAAGAACTTTTTTCGATGCTTATCTAATCTTTCAATAATCTTCTTAGGAAGCATAAACATAGACATGTAGTAGAAGATGACACTAGTAAGGGAAGAGTTGAGTAGGGTCAGTCTTCCCCCTGAAGACGCCGCATTACCAATCCAGGATTCACAACACCTGAGGAATTTATCATCAACAAAGCTCCAGTCTAAAGCATGGAGAGTGGAATAGCTCACAGGCACCCCTAAGTATTTCATAGGGAAGTGCCCGAGCTGGCAATTGAAGAGTTTAGAGTAGAAAGTTAGTATGTCATCATTTCCCCCTATACATAAGATTTCGCTCTTCAGGAAATTTATTTTTAGCCCGGACATGAGCTCAAAGTTATATAGCAAGAGCTTTAGATTGACCGCAGCTTCTTTGTCATGCTCAAAGCAAATGACAGTATCGTCTGCATACTGAAGGATAGCTACACCCCCATTAATCAGGTCCGGGGCCAAACCTGTCAGCATTTTTTCTTTTTGAGCATTAAGGATCATTTTTGATAGGGCTTCCACAGCCATATTGAACAAAAAAGGTGAGTACGGGTCCCCTTGCCGCACCCCTTTGTAATTCTGGAAATAAGGACCTTTTTCATTATTCAACTTAATGCTAACAGTCCCATTATTAAGGATTTTCTGGACCCAGCCACACCACATAGGGCCAAAACCCATGTTCCTATGACACTCAAGAAGGAAATCCCAATTGATTTTATCGTAGGCTTTTTCGAAGTCTAGTTTCAACACCACACCAACTCTTTTTTTTTTCGCTGCGCGTGGTGAAGAATTTCATGCAGGGTCAAAATGCCATCCATAATGTTTCTATGTTTTATGAAGGCGTTTTGATGTTTGCCGATGAGCATATCAGCAAAAATAGCCAGTCTATTGTCCAAAACTTTAGTGATAAATTTTTACGGGCAACGGAGAAGGCAAATAGGTCTATATTGCTGGATTTTCTTAGCTCCATTCATTTTGGGGATAAGGGTGATCACCTGACAACCCACAAGTATAGGGGATCGCAATAGTTTTCGATAAGTAAGAGTGTCGAACCCAACGAGGAGCTAAAGGCAGAACAAATATTCCCTCAAGTTCTATCGACCACCGATAGAACTCTACGCACACTTGACGTTCGCTTTACCTAGAACAAGTATGAAACTAGAAGTACTTTGTAGGTGTTGTTGGATAGGTTTGCAAGATAATAAAGAGCGCGTAAATAAAAGCTAGGGGCTGCTGCCTCTTGAGCACTGCGTTGGTTTTCCCCGAAGAGGAAGGGATGATGCAGCAAAGTAGCGTAAGTATTTCCCTCAGTTTTTGAGAACCAAGGTATCAATCCAGTAGGAGGCTACACGCGAGTCCCTCGTACCTACACAAAACAAATAAATCCTCGCAACCAACGCAAATAGGGGTTGTCAATCCCTATAAGGCCACTTACGAGAGTGAGATCTGATAGATATGATATAGATAATATTTTTGGTATTTTTGTGATAAAGATGCAAAGTAAAATAAAGGCAAAGTAAATAGCAAAGGAAATAACTAAGTAGTAGGAGATTAATATGATAAAGATAGTCCCGGGGGGCCATAGGTTTCACTACTGGCTTCTCTTGAGAGCATAAGTATTCTACCGTGGGTGAACAAATTACTGTTGAGCAATTGACAGAATTGAGCATAGTTATGAGAATATCTAGGCATGATCATGTATATAGGCATCACGTCCGAGACAAGTAGACTGACTCCTGCCTGCATCTACTACTATTACTCCACTCATCGACCGCTATCCAGCATGCATCTAGAGTATTAAGTTAAAAACAGAGTAACGCCTTAAGCAAGATGACATGATGTAGAGGGATAGACTCATGCAATATGAAGAAAACCCCATCTTGTTATCCTCGATGGCAACAATACAATGCGTGCCTTGCTGCCCCTACTGTCACTGGGAAAGGACACCGCAAGATTGAACCCAAAGCTTAGCACTTCTCCCATTGCAAGAAAGATCAATCTAGTAGGCCAAACCAAACTGATAATTCGAAGAGACTTCCAAAGATAACCAATCATACATAAAAGAATTCAGAGAAGATTCAAATATTGTTCAGAGATAGACTTGATCAGAAACCCATAATTCATCGGTCTCAACAAACACACCGCAAAAAGAAGATTACATCGAATAGATCTCCACAAGAGAGGGGGAGAACATTGTATTGAGATCCAAAAAGAGAGAAGAAGCCATCAAGCTACTAACTATGGACCCGTAGGTCTGAAGTAAGCTACTCACACTTCATCGGAGGGGCTATGGTGTTGATGTAGAAGCCCTACGTGATCGATACCCCCTCCGGCGGAGCTCCAGAATAGGCCCGAAGATGGGATCTCGTGGATACAGAAAGTTACGGCGGTTGAATTAGGGTTTTGGCTCCGTTTCTGATTGTTTGGGGGTACGTGGATATATATAGGAGGAAGGAGTACGTCGGTGGAGCAACATGGGGCCCACGAGGGTGGAGGGCGCGCCTGGGGTAGGCAGGCGCGCCCCCTACCTCGTGGCCTCCTCTCTCGTGCCTTGACGTAGGGTCCAAGTCTCCCGGGTCTTGTTCGTTGAGAAAATCATGTTCCCGAAGGTTTCATTCCGTTTGAACTCCGTTTGATATTCCTTTTCTTCAAAACCCTAAAGCAGGCAAAAAAACAGCAATTCTGGGCTGGGCCTCCGGTTAATAGGTTAGTCCCAAAAATAATATAAAAGTGGATAATAAAGCCCAATAATGTCCAAAATAGTAGATAATATAGCATGGAGCAATCAAAAATTATAGATACGTTGGAGACGTATCAAGCATCCCCAAGCTTAATTCCTGCTCGTCCTCGAGTAGGTAAATGATAAAAACAGAATTTTTAATGCGCAGTGCTACTTGGCATAATTTTAATATAATTATTCTTAATTGCGGTATGAATATTCAGGTCCGAAAGATTCAAGACAGAAGTTCATATTGACATAAAAATAATAATACTTCAAGCATACTAACTAAGCAATTATGTCTTCTCAAAATAACATGGCCAAAGAAAGTTCATCCCTACAAAATCATATGGTTTAGTCATGTTTCATTTTCGTCACACAAGAATGCTCTCATCATGCACAACCCTGATGACAAGCCAAGCAATTGTTTCAAACTTTAGTAATCTCAAACCTATAAACTTTCACGCAATATATGAGCGCGAGCCATGGACATAGCACTATGGGTGGAATAGAATATAATGAGGGGGGTTATGTGGAGAAGAAAAAAGGAGAAAGTCTCACATCAACGAGGCTAATCAATGGGCTATGGAGATGCCCACCGATTGATGTTAATGCAAGGAGTAGGGATTGCCATGCAACGGATGCACTAGAGCTATAAATGTATGAAAGCTCAACAAAAGAAACTAGTGGGTGTGCATCCAACTTTCTTGCTCACGAAGACCTAGGGCACTTGAGGAGGCCCATTGTTGGAATATCCAAGCCAAGTTCTATAATGAAAAATTCCCACTAGTATATGAAAGTGACAAAACAAGAAACTCTCTAACATGAAGATTAAGGTGCTACTTTGAAGCACAAGTGTGGCAAAGGATAGTAACATTGTCCCTTCTCTCTTTTTCTCTCATTTTTTTTGGGCCTTCTCTTTTTTATGGCCTTTCTCTTTTTTCCTCACTTGGGACAATGCTCTAGAAAATGATGATCATCACACTTCTATTTATTTACAACTCAATGATTACAACTCGATACTAGAACAAAAAGATGACTCTATATGAATGCCTCCGGCGGTGTACCGGGATATGTAATGATACATGAGTGACATGTATGAAAGAATTATGAACGGTGGCTTTGCCACAAATACTATGTCAACTACATGATCATGCTAAGCAATATGACAATAATGAATGTGTCATGATGAACAGAATGATGGAAAGTTGCATGGAAATATATCTCGGAATGGCTATGGAAATGCCATAATAGGTAGGTATGGTGGTTGTTTTGAGGAAGATATAAGGAGGTTTATGTGTGAAAGAGCGTATCATATCACGGGGTTTGGATGCACCGGCGAAGTTTGTGCCAACTCTCAATGTGAGAAAGGGCAATGCACGGTACCGAAGAGGCTAGCAAGGATGGAAGGGTGAGAGTGCATATAATCCATGGACTCAAGATTAGTCATAAAGAACTCACATACTTATTTCAAAAATCTACAAGTCATCAAAAACCTCAGTACTACGCGCATGCTCCTAGGGGGATAGATTGGTAGGAAAAGACCATCGCTCGTCCCCGACCGCCACTCATAAGGAAGACAATCAAATAACACCTCATGTTTCAAATTTGTTGCATAACGTTTACCATACGTGCATGCTACGGGACTTGCAAACTTCAACACAAGCATTTCTCAATTTCACAACTACTCAACTAGCACGACTTTGATATTATTACCTCCATATCTCAAAACAATCATTAAGCATCAAACTTCTCTTAGTATTCAAAACACTCTTAAGAAAATTTTACTAACTTTGAATACCTAGCATATTAGGATTTTAAGCAAATTACCATGCTATTAAGACTCTCAAAATAATCTAAGTGAAGCATGAGAGATCAATAGTTTCTATAAAACATATCCACCACCGTGCTCTAAAAGATATATGTGAAGTACTAGAGCAAAATTATATAACTCAAAAGATATAATCGAAGCACATAGAGTATTTTAACAAATTCCAAATCATATATAGCTCTCTAAAAAGGTGTGTACAGCAAGGATGATTGTGGTAAACTAACAAGCAAAGACTCAAATCATACAAGACGCTCCAAGCAAAACACATATCATGTGGCGAATAAAAATATAGCTCCAAGTAAAGTTACCGATAGAAGTAGACGAAAGAGGGGATGCCTTCTGGGGCATCCCCGAGCTTTGGCTTTTATGTGTCCTTAGATTATCTTGGGGGTGCCATGGGAATCCCCAAGCTTAGGCTCTTGCCACTCCTTGTTCCATAATCCATCAAATCTTTACCCAGAACTTGAAAACTTCACAACACAAAACTTAAAGTAGAAAATCTCGTGAGCTCCGTTAGCGAAAGAAAACAAAAGACCACTTCAAGGTACTGTAATGAAATTATTCTTTATTTATATTTGTATTATACCTACTGTATTCCAACTTTTTTATGGTTTATAAACTATTTTACTAGACATAGATTCATCAAAATAAGCAAACAACACACGAAAAACAGAATCTGTCAAAAACAGAACAGTCTGTAGTAATCTGTAGCTAGCGCAATATCTGGAACCCCAAAAATTCTAAAATAAATTGATGGACGTGATTAATTTATCTATTAATCATCTTCAAAAATAATTAACTAAATATCACTTTCCAAATAAAAATTACAGCAGTTCTCGTGAGCGCTAAAGTTTCTGTTTTTTTACAGCAAGTTCAACAAGACTTTCCCCAAGTCTTCCCAACGGTTCTACTTGGCACAAACACTAATTAAACACAAAAAAACACAACCAAAACAGAGGTTAGATAAATTATTTATTACTAAACAGGAGCAAAAATCAAGGAATAAAAATAAAATTGGGTTGCCTCCCAACAAGCGCTATCGTTTAACGCCCCTAGCTAGGCATAACAAGCAAGAATAGATCTAGGTATTGCCATAATAGTAAGATAGATTATTAAAACTCATCTCATATTCTCTACGTTCAGCTTCAAGCTTTCTTTGAGGCAAGAAAAATTAATCAAAAGGGCTAAATTTAATGGGACAAAAGTCCCCAAGATCAACCTTGGGAGGTATAGGTTCCTCCTTTGGTCCTTCATATTGCACAACCAATTCATCATTATAAGCATTCTTTTGACAGAACTTTGTGAGCCTATATTCAAGAGAATATCCTAGTTCATTATTTCGAATAGCCAAATCATCATTAACTTCAGAGATTCTGTCAACTAAAACATTGGCAGGAACCCTTTTTCTAAGATTTTCATTGAAAGCAACATAGTCTAGAGATTGAAAACGCATTATTTCTTCTTGATCAAAGAGGATAGCCTCTATGGGAGGACGACAAGCGTCCACCCTATAATGCACAAAGATTTCTTTGGCCTCTTTTATTATGAATCTAAACTCATGAGCCAAAAAGATAGTAGCGGCACGCTTAACAGAGGAATGCTCAATATTAGAAAATTCCAGAAAAATCCTTTGTATGGAAGGATGCATGTGCATGAATTGTCTTTCAAGTTCAACTACAAGAATGGCAATAGCGTCCGCAAGACTACTAGTTCTATGAAGGATATAACTACCCATAGAAGGTAAAGCACCGGCACAAGTAAAGAAATCTTGAATAACTCCTTTTCCAATAATATTACCACTACCAACACGAAATCTTTTTGTATGTGAGATAGTGGGTTCTTTAGTAGGAGCATCAGAATTATTATCAACAATAGTTTCCCCAATTTCAGACATAGAGGTAGAAGGTAAAGGACTAGCCATAACGGCAAGCAAACAAACTAACACACAAGCAAACAAAAAGCAAGTGGGTAGAAAGAGGCAAATAGAAAAAGAGAGGGAGGATAGAGAGAGAGAGAGAGAGAGAGAGAGAGAGAGAGAGGGCAAATAAAATGGCAAGGGTGAAGTGGGGGAGAGGAAAACGAGAGGAAAATGGCAAATAATGTAATGCGTGAGATAAGGGTATGTGACGGGTACTTGGTATGTTGACTTTTGCGAAGACCTCCCCGGTAATGACGCCAGAAATCCTTCTTGCTACCTCTTGAGCACTGCGTTGGTTTTCCCCAAAGAGGAAGGGATGATGCAGCAAAGTAGCGTAAGTATTTCCCCTTAGTTTTTTAGAACCAAGGTATCAATCCAGTAGGGGGCTACGCGCAAGTCCCTCGTACCTGCACAAAACAAATAAATCCTCGCAACCAACTCAAATAGGGGTTGTCAATCCCTATAAGGCCACTTACGAGAGTGAGATCTGATAGATATGATATAGATAATATTTTTGGTATTTTTGTGATAAAGATGCAAAGTAAAATAAAGGCAAAGTAAATAGCAAAGGAAATAACGAAGTAGTAGGAGATTAATATGATAAAGATAGACCAGGGGCCATAGGTTTCACTAGTGGCTTCTCTCGACAACATAAGTATTCTACGGTGGGTGAACAAATTACTGTTGAGCAATTGACCGAATTGAGCATAGTTATGAGAATATCTAGGCATGATCATGTATATAGGCATCACGTCCGAGACAAGTAGACCGACTCCTGCCTGCATCTACTACTATTACTCCACTCATCGACCGCTATCCAGCATGCATCTAGAGTATTAAGTTAAAAACAGAGTAACGCCTTAAGCAAGATGACAAGATGTAGAGGGATAGACTCATGCAATATGAAGAAAACCCCATCTTGTTATCCTCGATGGCAACAATACAATACGTGCCTTGCTGCCCCTACTGTCACTGGGAAATGACACCGCAAGATGGAACCCAAAGCTAAGCACTTCTCCCATTGCAAGAAAGATCAATCTAGTAGGCCAAACCAAACTGATAATTCGAAGAGACTTGCAAAGATAACCAATCATACATAAAAGAATTCAGAGAAGATTCAAATATTGTTCAGAGATAGACTTGATCATAAACCCACAATTCATCGATCTCAACAAACACACCTCAAAAAGAAGATTACATCGAATAGATCTCCACAAGAGAGGGGGAGAACATTGTATTGAGATCCAAAAAGAGAGAAGAAGCCATCAAGCTACTAACTATGGACCCGTAGGTCTGAAGTAAACTACTCACACTTCATCGGAGGGGCTATGGTGTGGATGTAGAAGCCCTCCGTGATCGATGCCCCCTCCGGCGGAGCTCCGGAACAGGCCCCAAGATGGGATCTCGTGGATACAGAAAGCTACGTCGGTGGAATTAGGGTTTTGGCTCCGTTTCTGATCGTTTGGGGGTACGTGGATATACATAGGAGGAAGGAGTACGTCGGTGGAGCAACAGGGGCCCACGAGGGTGGAGGGCGCGCCTGGGTTGGCAGGCGCGCCCCCTACCTCGTGGCCTCCTCTCTTGTGCCTTGACCTAGCTAGGGTCCAAGTCTCCCGGGTCTTGTTCGTTGAGAAAATCACGTTCCCGAAGGTTTCATTCCGTTTGGACTCCGTTTGTTATTCCATTTCTTCGAAACCCTAAAACAGGCAAAAAAACATCAATTCTGGGCTGGGCCTCCGGTTAATAGGTTAGTCCCAAAAATAATATAAAAGTGGATAATAAAGCCCAATAATGTCCAAAATAGTAGATAATATAGCATGGAGCAATAAAAAATTATAGATACGTTGGAGACGTATCAGAGGCTGTTTAGATAAAGACACAACTAAGTTAATTTTAGTAAAGAGCTTTTTGTTACGAGAAAGTTATTTATCCCTAGGCAATCGATAACTAGACCGGTAATCATTATTGCAATTTTATATGAGGGAGAGGCATAAGCTAACTTACTTTCTCTACTTGGATCATATGCACTTATGATTCGAACTCTAGCAAGCATCCGCAACTAGTAAAGATCATTAAGGCAAAACCCAACCATAGCGTTAAAGTATCAAGTCCTCTTTATCCCACACGCAACAACCCCCTTACTTGGGTTTGTGTTTCAGTCACTCATGCAACCCACTATAAGAGAATCATGAACGTATTGCAACACCCTACAACGTGGATCCCTCACGCTTGCGCGACACGGAGAGCACCATAGGACAGCACCAATAATAGCACATGCAACTCAAACCAATCTTGATCATCAAATAGCCATAGGACAAAACTGATCTACTCAAACATCATAGGATAGCCATACATCATTGGGAAATAATATATAGCGTTGAGCACCATGTTTAAGTAGAGATTAGAGTGGGTAAGAGAGAGTTTACACCGCTGCATAGGGGGGAAGAGTTGGTGATGATGGCTGTGAAGTTGTTGGTGAAGATTGTGGTGATGATGATGGTCCCCGGTGACACTCCGGTGTCACCGGAAGCGAGGGGGAGAGAGCCCCCTCCCTCTTCTTCTTCCTTGACCTCCTCCCTAGATGGGAGAAGGGTTTCCCCTCTGGTCCATGGCCTCCATGACGTGGGAGGGGCAAGAGCCCCTCCGAGATTGGATCTGTCTCTCTCTCTGTGTGTGTTTCTGCGTTCTTTGATTCTTCCCTTTCACCGTTTCTTATATTCCTGGAGATCCGTAACTCCGATTGGGCTGAAATTTTAACACGATCTCTATCCGGATATTAGCTTTCTTGCGGCGGAAGAAGGGAACCAACCGCCTTATGGGGTGGCCACGAGGGTCAGGGGCGCACCCCTGCCTCGTGGCCCCCTCAGGCATCGTCTCGCGTGGATTTTTCTTCCCAAAAATCATATATATTCCAAAAAAAATCTCCGTCAGTTTTTATCCCGATTGGACTCCGTTTGATATGGATATTCTGCGAAACAAAAAACATGCAACAAACAGGAACTGGCACTGGGCACTGGATCAATATGTTAGTCCCAAAAATAATATAAAAAGTTGCCAAATGTATATGAAAGTTGTAGAATATTGGCATGGAACAATCAAAAATTATAGATACGATGGAGACAGATCAGCATCCCCAAGCTTAATTCCTGCTCGTCCTCGAGTAGGTAAATGATAAAAAGATATTTTTTATGTGGAATGCTACTAGCATAATCTTGATCACATATCTAATCATGGCATGAATATTAATATACGAGTGATTCAAAGCAATAGTCTATCATTTGACATAAAAATAATAATACTTCAAGCCTACTAATAAAGCAATCATGTCTTTTCAAAATAACATGGCCAAAGAAAGTTATCCCTACAAAATCATATAGTCTGGCTATGCTCCATCTTCACCACAAAAAATATTCAAATCATGCACAACCCCGATGACAAGTCGAGCAATTGGTTCATACTTTTAAACGTGCTTTAGCTTTTTCAACCCTCACGCGATACATGAGCGTGAGCCATGGACATAGCACTATAGGTGAAATAGAATATGATGGTGGAGGTTGTGCGGAGAAGACAAAAAGGGAGAAAGTCTCACATCGACGCGGCTAATCAACGGGCTATGGAGATGCCCATCAATTGATGTCAGTGTGAGGAGTAGGGATTGCCATGCAACGGATGCACTAGAGCTATAAGTATATGAAAGTTCAAACTGAAACTAAGTGGGTGTGCATCCAACTTGCTTGCTCATGAAGACCTAGGGCATTTGAGGAAGCCCATCGTTGGAATATACAAGCCAAGTTCTATAATGAAAAATTCGCACTAGTATATGAAAGTGATAACTCAAGAGACTCTCTATGTGAAGAACATGGTGCTACTTTTAAGCACAAGTGTGGTAAAAGGATAGTAACATTGCCCCCTTTTCTTTTCTTTTTCTTTTTTTTGGCGGGCTTCTTTGGCCCCTTTTTTTATTTAGGCTTCTTTGGCATCTCTTTTTTTGGGGCAATGCTCTAATAATGATGATCATCACACTTTTATTTAATTACAACTCAATATTACAACTCGATACTAGAACAAAGATATGACTCTATATGAATGCCTCCGGCGGTGTACCGGCATGTGCAATGATCTAGCGTAGCATTGACATCAAAGAACGGACAAGCCATGAAAACATCCTACTAGCTATCTTACGATCATGCAAAGCAATATGACAATGAATGCTCAAGTCATGTATATGATGATGATGGAAGTTGCATGGCAATATATCTCGGAATGGCCATGGAAATGCCATAATAGGTAGGTATGGTGGCTGTTTTGAGGAAGATATAAGGAGGCCTATGTGTGACAGAGCGTATCATATCACGGGGTTTGGATGCACCGACGAAGTTTGCACCAACTCTCGAGGTGAGAAAGGGCAATGCACGGTACCGAAGAGGCTAGCAATGATGGAAGGGTGAGAGTGCGTATAATCCATGGACTCAACATTAGTCATAAAGAACTCACATGCTTATTGCAAAAGTTTATTAGCCCTCGAAGCAAAGTACTACTACGCATGCACCTAGGGGGATAGATTGGTAGGAAAAGACCATCGCTCGTCCCCGACCGCCACTCATAAGGAAGACAATCAATAAATACCTCATGCTCTGACTTCGTTAGATAACGGTTCACCATACGTGCATGCTACAGGAATCACAAACCTCAACACAAGTATTTCTAATAATCCACAACTACCCACTAGCATGACTCTAATATCACCATCTTTATATCGCAAAACTATTGCAAGGAATCAAACATATCATATTCAGTGATCTACAAGTTTTATGTAGGATTTTATGACTAACCATGTGAATGACCAGTTCCCTGTCATCTCTCTAAATAGATATAAGTGAAGCAAGAGAGTTTAATTCCTTCTACAAAAGATATGCCCACGCTCTAACAAATATAAGTGAAGCAAAAGAGCATTCTACAAATGGCGGTTTTCTATGTAAAGAGAAACACGCAATCCAAACATTAAATGATATAAGCGAAGCACATGAAGCATTCTATAAAGCCATACTCAAAAGATATAAGTGAGGTGAAATGAGAATTCTATAAATCAACCAAGGACTATCTCATACTAGCATGGTTCATAAAACAAAAATGAAAAATAAATGCAAAAGACGCTCCAAGATTGCACATATCACATGAACGAAACGAATCCGAAAACATACCGATACTTGTTGAAGAAAGAGGGGATGCCTTCCGGGGCATCCCAAGCTTAGACGCTTAAGTCTCCTTGAATATTTACTTGGGGTGCCTCGGGAATCCCCAAGATTGAGCTCTTGCCTCTCTTCCTTCTTCTCACATCGAGACCTTCTCGATCATCGAACACTTCATCCACATAAAACTTCAACAGAAAACTCGGTAAGATCCGTTAGTATAATAAAGCAAATCACTACTCTAAGTACTGTTGCAAACCAATTCATATTTTGTTTTTGAATTGTTTATACTGTAATATATCCTTTTCATGGCTTAATCCACTGATATAAATCGATGGTTTCATCAAAACAAGCAAACTATGCATCAAAAACAGAATCTGTCTAAAACAGAACAGTCTGTAATAATCTGAACATTAACCATACTTCTTATACTTGAAAACTTCTACCAAAATTAGGAAAAATAAAAAATTTCTATAGAAAGACATTACAAAAATAATCATAACCATTTGACATTCCATCTAAAAATGTAAAATCGTGCACTGCAGCCAAAGTTTCTATCCTGCACCGTACAAACCATCAAGCAAAGTAAACATCCTAAAGGCAAACCTTGGCACATTATTTTTATAATACAATGGAATTGTACAAGGGGATAATTATTTTTATTGAAAAGTTTCTGTAATCAAGATTCACAAAGTTTCCATGAGCATGAACAAAGTTCAAGGAGCTCTCCCACTTCAACAATGCTCGTCTTTCTCACTTTCACTTTCCTTTTTGAAAAAGTTTTGGGTTCCCCTCTTTATTTTTGTTGTTTTTAAACTATATAAAAGCACTAGACAGAAATAAATGACTCTCTAAAACTTCCGGGTTGTCTCCCTGGCAGCGCTTTCTTTAAAGCCATTAAGCTAGGCATATAGTGCTCAAGTAGTGAATCCACCCGGATCCCAAGGTATATCAAAGCCAATTTTAATTAACAATGATTTGTAATTTAATAGCAAGCACAAAGTAACATATATCATGCAATGACAAAGTCTAACTCTCTTCCTATGCATCGGCATGTCATAAAAGAACTATTCATGCACACATAGTAAAGGCCAATGCATAGTATAAACAGTTTCTTGCAATTTTATCGTATTGGAAACATAGAGAGGTGGAGATATAGTTCCTCTCTCATAATAATTGCAAGCAGGAGCATCAAACACATGCATATTATATTCATCAAAATCATCATGTGTAGTAGTAAAAGGCAACCCATCAATATAATCCTTAATAAGCACAAACTTCTCCGATATAGTGTAGTTTGGAGAATTCAAAAAGATAATAGGACTATCATGTGTGGGTGCAATAGAAACAATTTCATGTTTAACATAAGGAACTATAGCAAGTACATATCCATAAGCATAATTCATATTGGCATCTTGGCCACAAGCATAGAAAGCATCATCAAAAAGGGATATTTCAAGAGAATCAACGGGATCATAACAATCATCATAGAGATCATCCTTCGGTAAGCATGAAGGGAAATTAAACAGTGTATGAGTTGAAGAGTTACTCTCATTAGAAGGTGTGCACGGGTAGCTAATCCGCTCTTCCTCCTTTTCTTCTCCGCTCTCCTACTCATCTTTTTCATCCAATGAGCTCACAGTTTTATCAACTTCTTCTTCCATAGATTCCTGTAAAATATTAGTCTCTTCTTGGACAGCGGAGACTTTCTTAATAAGCGCATTAATATAGGAATTATATTCATAATTATGATAGCAATATTTTAGGATATCTAAATTTTCAGGCCTATAAACATCATCATCAAAAGCATCATACTTTTCAAACAAAGATTCAATTTCATAAGCACCCTTAAAAGCAACAAATTCTTCTATTTGTTCCACATCATAGTAATCATATATACCATTAGCATAAGAAGCTAAGGTTTCATCATCATTAAATTCGCATAAAAAGGGAAGGTGTGGAGCCTTCATCCTAGAGCAACAATTATAATCATATCTCAAGCATAGTTGCCTAGCATACCAATTCAATATATGAATTTGATCCCATAATAGTTTCCCTTTTTGTGTCAAGCGGTAATCCCTAAAGTATTCACGTTGATCCAACGTTACCCCCATTACATAATTGAATGGGGTTTTCTCAAGATTATTAAAGTAGTACATAATATCTTTCACATAACCAGCATCGAGGGTTTTAGGAGGTTCCCCATCTCCATGAGTAGCAAGTACACCTAAATTTTTTGGTATTTCGTGTTCCATATCCATAACTAAAGATAAAGAACAACTAAGAACAACAAATAAAAATTACTTAGTGATAAAGCAAACAAGCACACACGGGAATATTCACCCCACGCTATTGCTCCCCGGCAACGGCGCTAGAAAAAGGTCTTGACAACCCACAAGTATAGGGGATCGCAACAGTTTTCGATAAGTAAGAGTGTTGAACCCAATGAGGAGCTAAAGGCATAACAAATATTCCCTCAAGTTCTATCTACCACCGATACAACTCTACGCACGCTTGACGTTCGCTTTACCTAGAACAAGTATGAAGCTAGAAGTACTTTGTAGGTGTTGTTGGATAGGTTTGCAAGATAATAGAGCGCGTAAATAAAAGCTAGGGGCTGTTTAGATAAAGACACAACTAAGTTAGTTTTAGTATAGAGCTTTTTGTTATGAGAAAGTTATTTGTCCCTAGGCAATCGATAACTAGACCGATAATCCTTATTGCAATTTTATATGAGGGAGAGGCATAAGCTAACATACTATCTCTACTTGGATCATATGCACTTATGATTGGAACTCTAGCAAGCATCCGCAACTACTGAAGATCATTAAGGTAAAACCCAACCATAGCATTAAAGTATCAAGTCCTCTTTATCCCATACGCAACAACCCCCTTACTTGGGTTTGTGTTTCAGTCACTCACGCAACCCACTATAAGCGAATCATGAACGTATTGCAACACCCTACAGTGTAGATCCCTCACGCTTGCGCGACACGAAGAGCACCATAGGACATCACCAATAATAAAACATGCAACTCAAACCAATCTTCATCATCAAATAGCCATAGGACAAAACGGATCTACTCAAACATCATAGGATAGCCATACATCATTGGGAAATAATATATAGTGTTGAGCACCATGTTTAAGTAGATATTACAGTGGGTAAGAGAGAGGTTACACCGCTGCATAGAGGGGAGAAGAGTTGGTGATGATGGCGGTGAAGTTGTTGGTGAAGATTGCGGTGATGATGATGGCCCCCGGTGGCACTCCGGTGTCACCGGAAGCGAGGGGGAGAGAGCCCCCCTCCTTATTCTTCTTCTTCTTCCTTGACCTCCTCCCTAGATGGGAGAAGGGTTTTCCCTCTGGTCCATGGCCTCCATGGCATGGGAGGGGCGAGAGCCCCTCCAAGATTGGATCTGTCTCTCTGTCTCTCTCTGTTTCTGCGTTCTCTGATTCTTCCCTTTCACCGTTTCTTATATTCCTAGAGATCCGTAACTCCGATTGGGCTGAAAATTTAACACGATCTCTATCCAGATATTTGCTTATTTGCAGCGAAAGAAGGGCACCAACCTCCTTACGGGGTGGCCACAAGGGTCAGGGGTGTGCCTGCCCCCCTGGGGCGCGCCCCCTGCCTCATGGCCCCCTCGGGCATCGTCTCGCGTGGATTTTTCTTCCCAAAAATCATATATATTACAAAAATATCTCCGTCAATTTTTATCCCGTTTGGACTCCGTTTGATATGGATATTCTGCGAAACAAAAAACATGCAACAAACAGTAACTGGCATTGGGCACTGGATCAATATGGTAGTCCCAAAATAGCATAAAAAGTTGCCAAAAGTATACGAAAGTTGTAGAATATTGGCATGGAACAATCAAAAATTATAGATACGACAGTGACGTATCATCACCCCATAATTCAGGCGAGCAACATCTAAAGTGTTTTCATGAAAAGCATCAAACAATCGCATAATATCGTTTTTAACAAAGTCCCAGTAGTGTTTATAAAACTCAGCTGGTATGTTATCCGGGCCAGGAGCTCGATTGCTATTCATGCCAAAAAGAGCTTTTTTCACTTCTTCTTCTGTGAATTTGCTGGTGAGGAGAATGTTGTCATCATCAGTGAGTTTTTCATTCTTAGCCCACATATTAGGGGATAAGTGAAAGAGATTTCCTCTAGCAAGGCCAAACAGATCCTTGTAGTAGGCTGTGGCATGAGCTAAAAGGTTGGTGGTCCCCTCAATCACAACGTCCCCATCCGTGAAAGATTGAATGGTGTTCTTTCTCTCTTTTCCATTCGTCATTCTATGATAAAAGGTTGTATTAAGATCACCTTTTAAAAGCCAACACTCATTCGATTGTTATAGCCAGTACAACTCTTCGTTATTAAGAATCTCATGGATCTCTATTTGTAAGGAGGTTTTCCTTTCATACATATTAGGGTCGAGAGGCCTTTCCTCTTCTATACGTTCAATTTCTTCCAATTCCAGTTTGATCTTTTTCTTTCTTTTTCTAACATGGACAAAGAAATTCGAACCCCACCCTTTAAAGTATTTTTTGAGCCGTTCCAACTTGATATTAAGGATATCAATAGGATCATCAACCCGGACTGGTTGTTCCCAGATCTTTTTGGCAGTGGGGTAGAAGTTTTCATCTCGCAGCCAACTGAGCTCAAATATGAACTCATGTTGGTGGGAGGTATCCATTTTCTTTGTTCCCGAGGACAAGAGGAGTGGGTTGTGGTCGGAAACATCTCTAACCAATTTATGAACTGTAACCAAAGGGAACAAGTCCTCCCAATCAAAACTCATCAAAATTCTATCAAGTTTCTCCAGGGTGGGGTGCATTTGATTATTATAGTCCATGTGTATTTGCCCCCTCCCATGTATATCACACGAAGGCTTAGAGAATCTATGATGGAGTTGAGCTTATCCATATAAGGGGATCGGTTCATGGTTTTGTTCTTATCCCAGTTTTCTCTAAGGGTATTGAAATCACCACCCACTATATAGGGGACTTACGTGTGAGCACACATCGAGGCTAACTCCACAAGGAAGTCATCTTTTTTGTCATCATGGGCCACTCCATAGACCGTAATGAGATCCCATACAATCTTAAGGTTAACATCATATAGGTTGGCTTGCAAGCAAAACCTACCAGGAGTCCAGGAGACAACTTCTAAAGTTTCTTTCTTAATACCACAAAGGATACCACCTTCCTCACCGATTGATGGAACCCAATTCCAATCAAATCTATTCGCAGGATCTATTTTTCTAAGACTTTTAGGAGGAAAGGTTTTTTTCATAGTCTCTTGAAGGCAAATGAAATCCAGGGAATGATCTTTAATCATGTCAGAGAAACAGGTACTCATTCCTCTTTTACCAGCTCCCCTACAATTCCAAAAGATGCCATTCATTTGATAACAGTAGATTTTTTTTCCCCGTTTGGTATTCCTACCAGGAGGCAAGGTAGGGCTACCACTGTTTTTTTCAGGATTTTTCTTACCTTTTTGACTCCTAATTACTGGTCTAGATATGACAACATTAACCTTTCTTTCTTTTTTCTTTCTAGACCAAATTATAGTAAAGGGTTCCTCATTCATCTCATTCTCCTCACTCCATCTCATGTCCAAGGGGGTCTGGTCTCCTTTCCCATTAGTCAATAGTAGAATATTATTATTGCCATCCTTACTATCTTCCTTTTCCTCTAAGGAATCTTTATTTCTGGCTCTTTCCAGTTCTCTTAAAATATCAATATTAGCAAAATCAGAATCTGGAATATCTACACCCATATTAATATCTCTAAGAATGAGAACAAGATCATAAAAAGCATCAAAGGAGTTAGGTTTCATTGTGTTACCTTCCATGTTCCTCTTTTTTGCCGCAGCCGCAGCCTTGTCCTCCACTCGCTCCAGTTTATTCTGCACATTCCTAAAACTGAAGCGCAAGTTCTCCTCAGTGACTAAAGGGGGAGTGGGGATCACCTCATCATTCATCTCAGGGGACTCCACCCTGTACTCACTAGTCACTTTCAGCGCTGAATCATGTTGACCCACCACTTCCACAACTTGTGGAGAGGATTTGACCACATCAGAATAGGTTTTCACTACCTCTTTATAACCAGGATTAAACCTCCTCAAGGATTGTTGGAAAGGTGAACTTACCTTTTCTTTCTCTCCCTGCTCCTGATCATATGCCATGGTTTCAATGAGAATAGTAGTATGGAGAGAGTCATCAGACTCCATACTCTCCTGTGACTCCCGAATCAGGTCAGGCACTTCTCGTTAGGGATTGGGAAGAGATTTTCCCCCAAGCCCAGTCAAAGAGCTGCCCATCTGAGCTCCAGGAGTCACATCCTGCATAGATTTTTTAGGGTTCCCTCCATATGGGTTAGGAGACACATTTATCTCATGTTTTTCACGGTTTGGATCCCTAACCAGCACCTGCTCCACCTCATAGAAAAAATCATAGAAATGCCCCCCTAGGACTGCCTCAGCTACCCCAGGTATAGCATCAGCATTCCTGCATCCTAGTTTCACACGGACAGAAGCAGGACGATGCAAAATTGCAGCATCAATCTCCAGGGGAAAACCCACCAGCGAGGCAACAAAAGCTATATTTCTCTCACTTCTCTTATCCATAGATACATTGATCACTTTCACCCAAGCAGTTTCCATAACCCCCTTCGATCCCACAATTGATGACCAAGGAGTGGCATGTATAACAACACCACTTTTTTCCAGAGTAACAGTACCCACATAGAAGATTTGAGCAACAGCTCGAGAATTAGGAAATTGAACCACGAACACCCCAGGACCAATGGCATGGGCTGAGTAGCGCCATACTATGGCAAGGTAGTCAGATAAATCTAACTCCATCTGCCTGGTCGACATCTCACCCTCCACAATGGTCACAACAATATTATTGGATCTCTCCTTAAGGTGGTTGGCCGTGCAAGAATCATGAATGTAGTAAAACCCCTGCCCCTTAGATTGAAATGCACACATCAGAGCAATACACTCCCAAGGAAGAAATGTCGTGCAAACTGAAGCAAGATGCCCTAACTTGTTACATCACTCACAAAAAGCTTGAGGACATCAAGTAGGAGGATGTTCATTTGACTTGGATATGGGGCAGGGGATAGGATTTTTGGTAGGAGGCACCTGAGAGATATTCTGTTTGCCATGCGGGCGGTGGGTCGGGGATGAAGTCTGGTGCCCGCTCCCTGTGTCCTGCAATGCTGTCGCCGAGCACTTCTTCTCCACCCAGACACCTCCATCCGAGGTATCATGGCCCCTTGGCGCCGCCGCCACATCCCAGCGGGAGGTGTCCTCCGAAGCAGAGGCGAGATTGGACGAGGCAGAGATGGTGCGGTCGCCGTCGCCCTCGCTCCGCCTCCAAGAGTACTTGCTCTTGTCGCCGCCACGACTGTTTCCGCGGCCGGTGTTCCTTCCCACGCTGCGTCCCATGCCGCGCCCCGCACGGCCTGCATCCGCGCCTTGGCGCCGCTCCCCTGGTACCCGCGCCCCGCATCAGCCGCCATGGGAGGTGAGGCCTCCACCTCCGCGAAGGATCGAGGTTCTCCGCCTACCTTGCCTCTCCACCACCCCCACTCCCCAGCAGATCTTGATCTAGGTTTTTTTCCGCCATCCAGAGGTGGGCGAGGGCAGAGTCTAGGTCAAGCAGCGGGAGAGGCTGAGATTTTATATCCTCAGCGCGTGCCCGTTGACGAGAATGGATGCCTGGATGCGCACTCACGTGTCGCACATCCGCCATGGATGGGTGGGTGCAGGAGGTCAGGCCCGTTGTCAGTGTCAAAACTGGCGGATCTTGGGTGGGGGGTCCTGAACTGTGCGTCTAAGGTTGATGGTAGCAGGAGACAGGGGACACGATGTTTACCCAGGTTCGGGCCCTCTCTACGGAGGTAATACCCTACTTCCTCCTTGATTGATCTTGATGAATATGAGTATTACAAGAGTTGATCTACCACGAGATCGTAATGGATAAACCCTAGAAGTCTAGCCTGTATGACTATGGTATTGAGTATATCCTTTACGGACTACACCCTCCAGTTTATATAAACACCGGGGGATCTAGGGTTACATAGAGTCGGTTACATAAGATGGAATCTTCATAGTTATCCGCCAAGCTTGCCTTCCAAGCCAAGGAGAGTCTTATCCGGACACGGGTACAACCTTCGGTCTTCATATCTTCACAGCCCATCAGTCCGGCCCATAGATAACAGGCCGGACGCCCGAGGACCCCTTAGTCTAGGACTCCCTCAGTAGCCCCTGAACCTGGCTTCAATGACAAGGTATCCGGCGCGTAGTGTTGTCTTTGATATTGCAAGGCGGGTTCCTCATTCCGAACTCCCGAATAGTCTCCAGACGAATTGATCATGTCCGGACCTGTGACACATACCGCACACAACCGCAAAGAGAATATAATAACACACGAGTCCAATCTGCTGACAACTTTAGTAATGTGACGTCACGCCTGCCTGGTCATAATTTCGAACCATTTTTCGCCCCATGTTTCGAGACACGGTTGTCATTGGCACGTCTTGTCAAAGCAGAGATTGTGTCCCCTTATTATGGGATTTTCACAAATACGAGCGTGGGTAACCCAACCATCATGTGAGAAAGATTCCTTAGGAATAGGCAGGTTCTTAGGCTTAGGAGGATACGTTCAATACCGGAGGTGTATATAAAGGAACCAAGGGCCGTCTTTTTATGCCAAACCTCTCCTAAGCCTCCCCAACCCCGAGTTCCAGCACCCAAGGTTCGACTCCATTGCTTTTAGCCTTCCCATCATGTCGGGATCTAGCTCCCAAGGCCGGGTGGCTTCCTCCGTTACAGAGGAGGATATCACAAAGCTTCAGGCGGCCAGATATCTGACCGCAGAGATCCATCACTGGCTTCCTGCTCAAGGACAAGTTATCCCGACCCCCAGATCCGATGCGAGGGTGGTATTCGTCTCCCACTTCCTCCGGGGGTTAGGGTTTGCTCTTCACCCCTTTGTCCGAGGGCTAATGTTTTATTACGGACTAGATTTTCATGATCTTGCGCCAGACTCTATCCTCCATGTCTCGGCGTTTATCGTTACGTGCGAGGCCTTCCTCCGAATCCCCCCACACTTCGCCTTATGGCTCAAAACCTTTAGTGTGAAGCCGAAGGTAGTCGACGGGGAACATGCGGAGTGCGGCGGTGCTACAATCATCCAACTCGCCAAAACTCCCTGGCCAAAAGGTTCTTTTTCTAAGGCTTCCAATTACTGGCAGCGGGAGTGGTTTTATATTACAGAGCCCCATAGTGCTAAATGGGTAGTTGCCCCCACCTTCCGTCCCGGCCCACCGTTACGGCTCGCGTCATGGGTCAACAAGGGGCTAGACTGGGGATTAGTGGATGAAGTGCGGACCTTACAAAGCCGCATCCGAACCCTCCTTGAGAGAGATATCGATCTCGTCAGTGTGATCCAAGTGATGTTAGTTTGCTGAATCCTGCCCTGCCAGCGCAGGCCATGCGGCATGTGGGAGTTTAATCCAGAAGGACCACAAACCCTCCAACACTTCTTCGGTGCCACACACGAAGGGATGTGGAAGTTATTTTTCGGGAAGCGAAAACATTGGCCAAATACTGCTGAGGACGCTGGCCTTAACTGTAATCGTCCGGATTTCGAATACTTTGTGGTCATGCATACAGTAATATGGTACTGAGCAAGCTATCTTTTTCCAGGGCTGGATAAAGAAGGTGGAACTGATTATGTGTTCGGCCCCTCTGCCCGAGGGTCCAGTGAATCCTGTCCTAACAAGGATGCTGCCCCAACACCATACCAGATGCCGGAGAAGGAGGACGAGGCGGAGGGCAAGAGGACCAAGGATGGCCTCTATTCCCATGGAACCTCGTACTTTGTGTCTGGAGGAATAAAAATCCCCTCATCCGAAGACAAAAGTGAAAGGGGGCCACTATCTCCTTCTCTCCCAGGAAGAAGAGGGCCGCCTCCGAAGATCGGGAGAAGCAGGCTCCTAAGCGAGGCAAGATGCCTATGGGGGGCGACCCAGGCCTGGAGGACGTCGAAGCGCAGTCTCATGACGAGGACAAGCCTCTGGCCAAATAGTAAGTGAACAAGGCTATTTTAAACCTATCTTGTTCTTTTCTTATGATGTCTGGAATATATATATATATATTTTGCAGCTCAATGCACAGTCCCCTTCAACAATCCTCTTCCTCGGGGGACCTTCTCCCGGAGATGATGGAAAGCAAGACGCCCCCACCGGCTTCTCCGTCCAATAGGGCAGACGACCTTGAGGTTTCATTGTGGAGGGTCTCCCCCGACCAACAAGTGGTGCCATGGATGACGAAGACGCTACACGAAGGTGATACTTCGGCGGCCCAGGGTCCGAGGAACAACAATGAAGACCCCGAACAATCCGGAATGCAGCCAGATACAAATAAACGGATCCCTTCAAAGGGTGACCGTACTCCCGCGGCTGCCTCCGAAGACCCAGAGGCACCGGATATCTTGACGAACATGCTGTGGCAGGCGTCCGTTTTAGAGGAACATCGTACCTTGATGGGTACGATGGTAAAAAAGGTCCTATCCGCAAAGAGCGGATTGAATGAGGCCTTTGTGAGTCTGCTGAGAGGCTTCGAGGTTTGTACTGTAATATGTGCAATTGTGTTTTGTTCAGAAAATACACCTGTGTATAGACAATAGCCCCAGAGACTCAAGTTGGCTTCCCATAGGAAGCGAATGAAGGATCAAAAGAAATATCCAAGGACTAATCTGATTAACTTTGAACACAGGCTGCTTCCCCCGGGCTACTTCCCAGACTGCAGATATTGCCGAGCTGCAACAAAAGCTTGATGTAGCCGAGGATGACATTACGTTAATCAATATGCGTCTTGACGAGTCGCAAGGTATGTATTCGGAGCAGTCCCTGCACATACATTTTTGTGATATAAGCATGACGCTGAAAGTTGTGCCTGGTTGCAGATGGGGCTGCCTCCGTTGAAATTCTTCGAGCGGAGCTAGCCCGGGCCAAGGAGCAGGCCTGATGTAGTAATGCAGCTGCTGAGAAGGCATCGGCTGAGTTAAAAGCCGAACGAGCTTCTTGGCGTCAAGACAAGGAGAAGATATCCATGATGGAGCTCGAGCTAAAAAGTGCTGCTAGCCGGTGTGAACTCCTTGAGAAGGAGAATGAAGCCAAGACAGCTGAAATTGACAAGGCCCTATGAGAGGCGCGAGAAGCGTGGTCTGAATCCAGAGCAGCCCGTGAGGAGATCCGGCAAGCTGGGGAGATTGCAGCTGGTAAGCCATTTTTGCTACAGGCTAAGTTCGGCGATTCGATCTATGCTTAGCTTAACCAATTGTGGAGCTCTCTAGACGAGTTTTTAGACATGCCGAAGAGTTCTTCCGATGCGGTGCAGTATTATCAGGCTTGAGACAGATACGCAACGGAGAAGCTTTTCTGGTCACAATTCGGCGCCTCGAAGCGGCCTTTGTTGCTGAATGAGAAGATGTCCCAGTGGGCCGAGCTTCATAGGATATCCGGTGCTACCATGAAGCACGTCATAATCTGGTTATGGCCAACTGATCCTGTTCCGAAGAGTTACTTCGGCTTGGTGCAGCGGCTTGTTGACGCAGTGTCGCGTATCGACGCTGTGAAGTGATCGGTGTGTATCGAAGGTGCACGGATGGCTTTTGTCCGAGTCAAGACGTTCTGGGGGAATATGAAGGCCATCGATGTTGCGGTAAAGAGTCCACCCAAGGGCAAGGACCGCCACGAACCGGAGCATTATTTTGAAGACGTCCTTGTAGCCGCCCGCTTGATAGAGGGTCAATGCTCGAAAGACATAATGTTCGAGTGAAGTGTATGAGAATTGTACGAGACAATTTTATAGTAAGTCTATTTGTATATTTTTCTCGAAAGCTTGTGTTCCTCCTATGCGACCGTTTTAATATAATCTGAAAGTTTTCCAGTCGTCGGCTTCAGCCCCCTTGTAGGAAGTACATGGGTGTTAAAAAAGCATCTGATCACTCTTGACCTAACGTCTTGGTCCGTGAAGGAGGTGTCAATGCGGCGAACCAGTCAACCAGACTATAGGGCGTTAACACTTTCACTTAGCCATAGGAGTTTTACGGTGGGTCTACGACATAGCTCCTAGTATGTATGTGGCTTACTCATACGATCCATTTACATAATTGACCGGAAAAGAGGTCCTTCGTGTGACACGGAGGAATCACTAGAGATTCCGACAAGTCATTGAGTGGTTGACCAGCTCTCGCCACATCATGATAGTCAGTTTTCGGCTTTCTCTACTGAGGTGTGTCATCGGGTGAACCGGTAGAACAATCACAGTAGTTCTCCCTTTACTACCCTAGCCGATAGAGCGGAATGTAGGGTAGCAAGCACAGGAGCCGGGCAACCCCACTATTGACCCAAGACATGATTCGGAGCTGATGCATATAAGGCCAAACTCGCGACGCCGAAGTACGCTGTAAAAGTTGTTCGGACTTTGTTGGCAACCCATTTGTTCCCGTACCGAGCCCCTAGCAAGTTAAGCCGGGGTATATCTATGAAACGACCATAGGAGGAGTATTCATTTTCCGAAAAGACGTGAGTGATTAATTCGGATAATTTGAACTGGGACTTGAGTGATATGCCAATGGTTACTTGATATACATAAGGGCCACGACCCCGGCAATTTGATGTGCCCTGGGTCGAAGGCATAGGAAAAAGGCATATTACAGGCTCAAACAGAGAGTGCGGTCTAAAAAAGTTATTTTGGACCTCCTGTCGCACGTCTGTGCCGCCTGTCCTCAGCGAGGGGAATCCTTGAAGGGAGTAGCCCCATAGGTGAGTGTACGGATCCGAACTCCTATGGGGTCGGTCGTAGGTGTTTCCCCTTTGCGCCACCTGCTGTTAAGAGATAATGAAACAAAATAAAATAGGAAAGCGGTTAAAGAATGTTACCGGAGTGCCTGCTGTTGGAAATATGCCCTAGAGGCAATAATAAATTAGTTATTATTATATTTCCTTGTTCATGATAATCGTTTATTATCCATGCTATAATTGTATTGATAGGAAACTCAGATACATGTGTGGATACATAGACAACACCATGTCCCTAGTAAGCCTCTAGTTAACTAGCTCGTTGATCAATAGATGGATACGGTTTCCTAACCATGGACATTGGATGTCATTGATAACGGGATCACATCATTAGGAGAATGATGTGATGGACAAGACCTAATCCTAAGCATAGCACTAGATCGTGTAGTTCGTATAGTATAGCTTTTCTAATGTCAAGTATCATTTCCTTAGACCATGAGATTGTGCAACTCCCGGATACCGTAGGAATGCTTTGGGTGTATCAAACGTCACAACGTAACTGGGTGGCTATAAAGGTGCATTACAGGTATCTCCGAAAGTGTCTGTTGGGTTGGCACGAATCGAGACTGGGATTTGTCACTCCGTGTAAACGGAGAGGTATCTCTGGGCCCACTCGGTAGGACATCATCATATGTGCAATGTGACCAAGGGGTTGATCACGGGATGATGTGTTACGGAACGAGTAAAGAGACTTGCCGGTAACGAGATTGAACTAGGTATTGGATACCGACGATCGAATCTCGGGCAAGTAACATACCGATAGACAAAGGGAATTGTATACGGGATTGATTAAGTCCTTGACATCGTGGTTCATCCGATGAGATCATCATGGAACATGTGGGAGCCATCATGGGTATCCAGATCCCGCTGTTGGTTATTGACCGGAGAACGTCTCGGTCATGTCTGCATGTCTCCCGAACCCGTAGGGTCTACACACTTAAGGTTCGATGATGCTAGGGTTATAAAGGAATCTTGTATGTGGTTACCGAATGTTGTTCGGAGTCCCGGATGAGATCCCGGATGTCACGAGGAGTTCCGGAATGGTCCGGAGGTAAAGATTTATATATAGGAAGTCCTGTTTCGGCCATCAGGACAAGTTTCGGGGTCATCGGTATTATACCAGGACCACCGGAAGGGTCCCGGGGGCCCACCGGGTGGGGCCACCTACCCCGGGGGGGCACATGGGCTGTAGGGGGTGCGCCTTGGCCTACATGGGCCAAGGGCACCAGCCCCAAGAGGCCCATGCGCCTGGGAAAACCCTAAAGGAAGAGTCCCAGCAGGGGAAGGCACCTCTTAGGTGCCTTGGGGGGAAGGGAAACCTCCCCTGGCCGCCGCCCCCTTGGAGATTGGATCTCCTAGGGGCTGGCGCACCCCCCCCCCCTTGGGATCCCTATATATAGTGGGGTAGGAGGGCCTCTCAAATACACCTTTTGCCTTTGGTGCAGCCCCTCCCTCTCTCCCAAGTTCTTCTCCTCTTCTGCGGTGCTTGGCGAAGCCCTGCAGAATTGCCACGCTCCTCCATCACCACCACGCCGTTGTGCTGCTGCTGGATGGAGTCTTCCTCAACCTCTCCCTCTCGCCTTGCTGGATCAAGGCATGGGAGACGTCACCGGGCTGTACGTGTGTTGAACGCGGAGGTGCCGTCCGTTCGGCACTAGGATCATCGGTGATTTGGATCACGACGAGTACGACTCCATCAACCCCGTTCACTTGAACGCTTCCGCTTAGCGATCTACAAGGGTATGTAGATGCACTCTCCTTCCCCTCGCTGCTAGTCTCTCCATAGATAGATCTTGGTGACACGTAGGAAAATTTTGAATTTATGCTACGTTCCCAAACAGTGGCATCATGAGCTAGGTCTATTGAGTAGATTCTATGCACGAGTAGAACACAAAGTAGTTGTGGGCGTTGATTTTGTTCAATATGCTTGCCGTTACAAGTCTTATCTTGATTCGACGGTATTGTGGGATGAAACGGCCCGGACCAACCTTACACGTACTCTTACGTGAGACCGGTTCCACCGACAAACATGCACTAGTTGCATAAGGTGGCTGGCGGGTGTCTGTCTCTCCTACTTTAGTCGGATCGGATTCGATGAAAAGGGTCCTTATGAAGGGTAAATAGCAATTGGCATATCACGTTGTGGTTTTGCGTAGGTAAGAAACGTTCTTGCTAGAAACCCATAGCAGCCACGTAAAACATGCAAACAACAATTAGAGGACGTCTAACTTGTTTTTGCAGGGTATGCTATGTGATGTGATATGGCCAAAAGGATGTGATGAATGATATATGTAATGTATGAGATTGATCATGTTCTTGTAATAGATGATCACGGAGCCCCAAGATGGAGATCAAAGGAGCTACATGATATTGGCCATATCATGTCACTATTTGATTGCATGTGATGTTTATCATGTTTATACATCTTATTTGCTTAGAACAACGGTAGTAAATAAGATGATCCCTCATTAAAATTTCAAGAAGTGTTCTCCCCTAACTGTGCACCGTTGCTACAGTTCATCGTTTCGAAGCACGCCGTGATGATCGGGTGTGATAGATCCTTACGTTCACATACAACGGGTGTTGACGAGCCTAGCATGTACAGACATGGCCTCGGAACACAGCTAAAACACTTAGGGTTAACTTGACGAGCCTAGCATGTACAGACATGGCCTCGGAACACAGAGACCGAAAGGTCGAGCATGAGTCGTATGGTAGATACGATCAACATGAAGATGTTCACCGACGTTGGCTAGTCCGTCTCACGTGATGATCGGACACAGCCTAGTTGACTCGGATCATGTAATCACTTAGATGACTAGATGGATGTCTATCTAAGTGGGAGTTCATAAGATGAACTTAATTATCCTGAACATAGTCAAAAGATCTTTGCAAATTATGTCGTAGCTCGCGCTTCAGTTCTACTGTTTAGATATGTTCCTAGAGAAAATTTAGTTGAAAGTTGATAGTAGCAATTATGCGGACTAGGTCCGTAAACCGAGGATTGTCCTCATTGCTTCATAGAAGGCTTATGTCCTTAATGCACCGCTCAGTGTGCTGAACCTCGAACGTCGTCTATGGATGTTGCGAACATCTGACATACACGTTTTGATAACTACGTGATAGTTCAGTTAAACGGTTTAGAGTTGAGGCACCGAAGACGGGTTTTGAAACGTCGCGAAACATATGAGATGTTTTCGAGGACTGAAATTGGGATTTCAGGCTCGTGCCCACGTCAAGAGGTATAAGACCTCTGACGATTTTCTTAGCCTACAAACTAAGGGAGAAAAACTCAATTGTTGAGCTTGTGCTCAGATTGTCTGAGTACAACAATCACTTGAATCAAGTGGGAGTTGATCTTCCAGATGAGATAGTGATGTTTCTCCGAAGTCATTACCACCAAGCTGCTAGAGCTTCGTGATGAACTATGATATGTCAGGGACATATATGATGATCCTTGAGATATTCGCGATGTTTGACTCCGCGAAAGTAGAAATCAAAAGGGAGCATCAATCGTTGATGGTTAGTAGAACCACTAGTTTCAAGAAGGGCAAGGGCAAGAAGGGATACTTCATGAAACGGCAATTCAGCTGCTGCTCTAGTGAAGAAACCCAAGGTTGAACCCAAACCCGAGACTAAGTGCTTCTGTAATAAGGGGAACAACCACTGGAGCAGAATTACCCTAGATACTTAGTAGATAAGAAGGCTGGCAAGGTCAATAGAAGTATATTGGATGTATTATGTTAATGTGTACTTTACTAGTACTCCTAGTAGCACCAGGGTATTAGATACCGGTTCGGTTGCTAAGTAACTCGAAATAAAAGCTACGGAATAAACGAAGACTAGCTAAAGGTGAGCTGACGATATGTGTTGGAAGTGTTTCCAATGTTGATATGATCAAGCATCGCACGCTCCCTCTACCATCGAGTTTGGTGTTTGCGTTGAGCATAGACATGATTGGATTATGTCTACCGCAATACGGTTATTCATTTAAGGAGAATAATGGTTACTCTGTTTATTTGAATAATACCTTCAATGGTCTTGCACCTAAAATGAATGGTTCATTGAATCTCGATCATAGTGATACACATGTTCATGCCAAAAGATATAAGTACCACCTACTTGTGGCACTGCCACGTAAGTCATATCGGTATAAAACGCATGAAGAAGCTCCATGTTGATGGATCTTTGGGCTCACTCGTTTTTGAAAAGTTTGGGACATGCGAACCATGTCTATTGGTGTATATGCATGAAGAAACTCCATGCAAATGGATCGTTTGGACTCACTTGATTTTGAATCACTTGAGACATGCAAATCATACCACATGGGCAAGATGACTGAAAGCCTCGTTTTCAGTAAAATGGAACAAGAAAGCAACTTGTTGGAAGTAATACATTTTTGATGTGTGCAGTCCAATGAGTGCTGAGGCATGTAGTGGATATCGTTATGTTCTTTCTTCATAGATGATTTGAGTAGATATTGAGTATATTTACTTGATGAATCACGAGTCTGAATTATTGAAAGGTTCAACTAATTTCGGGGTGAAGTTGAAAGATCGTCGTGACAAGAGGATAAAAGATCTATGATATGATCATAGAGATGAATATCTGAATTACGAGTTTGGCACAAAATTAAGATATTGTGGAAATTGTTTCACAACTGATACAGCCTGGAACACCATAGTGTGATGGTGTGTCCGAACATCATAACTGCACCATATTGGATATGATGCATACCATGATGTCTCTTATCGAATTACCACAATAGCTTATGGGTTAGGCATTAGAGACAACCACATTCACTTTAAATAGGGCACCACGTAATTCCGTTGAGGTGACGCCGTATGAACTATGGTTTAGGAAAAACCTAAGCTGTCATTTCTTAAAAGTTTGGGGCTGCGACGCTTATATGAAAAAGTTTCAGGTTGATAAGCTCAAACCCAAAGCGGATAAATGCATCTTCATAGGACACCCAAAACAGTTGGGTATACCTCCTGTCTCAGATCCGAAAGCAATAAGGGATTGTTTCTAGAATCGGGTCCTTTCACGAGGAAAAGTTTCTCTCGAAAGAATTGAGTGGGAGGATGGTGGAGACTTGATGAGGTTATTGAACCGTCACTACAACTGGTGTGTAGCAGGGCACAGGAAGTTGTTCCTGTGGCACCTACACCAATTAAAGTGGAAGCTTATGATATTGATCATGAGACTTCGGATCAAGTCACTACCAAACATCGTAGGATGACAAGGATGCGTACTACTTCAGAGTGGTACATAATCCTGTCTTAGAAGTCATGTTGCTAGACAACAATGAACCTACGAGCTATGGAGAAGCGATGGTGGGCCCGGATTCCGATAAATGGCTCGAGGCCATATAATCCGAGAGAGGATCCATGTATGAAAACAAAGTGTAGACTTTGGCAGAACGGCTCGATGGTCGTAAGGCTATTGAGTGCAGATGGATTTTAAAAGGAAGACGGACAATGATGGTAAATGTCACCATTAAGAAAGCTCGACTTGTCGTTAAGATGTTTTCCGACAAGTTCAAGGAGTTGACTACGGTGAGACTTTCTCACTCGTAGCGATGCTAAGAGTCTGTTGGAATTATATTAGCGATTACTGCATTATTTATGAAATCTTGCAGATAGGATGTCAAAACATTGTTTCCTCGATGATTTCCTTGAGGAAAGGTTGTATGTGATACAACCGGAAGGTTTTGACAATCCTGAAAGATGCTAATAAGTATGCAAAGCTCCAGTAATCCTTCTAAGGACTGGAGTAAGCATCTCAGAGTTGGAATGTATGCTTTGATAAGATGATCAAAGATTTTGGGTTTATACAAAGTTTATGAGAAACTTGTATTTCCAAAGAAGTGGGTGGGAGCACTATAGAATTTCTGATGAATATATGTTGTTGACATGTTGTTAATCAGGAATGACGTAGAATTTCTGGAAAGCATATAGGGTTATTTGGAAAGTGTTTTTCAATGGAAAGCCTGAATTAAGCTACTTGAGCATTGAGCATCAAGATCTATAAGGATAGATCAAAACGCTTAATGGTACTTTCAAATGAGCACATACCTTGACGTGATCTTGAAGGTGTTCAAGATGGATCAGTCAAAGAAGGAGTTCTTGGCTGAGTTATAAGGTATGAAGTTAAGACTTAAAGCTCGACCACGGCAGAATAGAGAGAAAGGACGAAGGTCGTCCCCTATGCTTAAGACATAGGCTCTACAGTATGCTATGCTGTGTACCGCACCTGAAGTGTGCCTTGCCATGAGTCAGTCAAGGGGTACAAGAGTGATCCAGGAATGAATCATAGGACAGTGGTCAAAGTTATCCTTAGTAACTAGTGGACTAAGGAATTTTCTCGATTATGGAGGTGGTAAAAGAGTTCGTCGTAAAGGGTTACGTCGATGCAATCTTAACACCTATCCGGATAGCGCCGATAGAGATACCGGATACGTATAATGGAGCAACAAATAGCTCCAAGTAGAACAGTTATTTGGAATAGCTCCAAATAGAACGTGGTAGCTACATCTAGGAGATGACATAGAGATTTGTAAAGCACACACGGATCTGAAAGGTTCGGACCCGTTGACTAAAACCTCTCTCACAAGCAACATGATCAAACCTAAAACTCATTGAGTGTTAATCACATAGTGATGTGAACTAGACTACTGACTCTAGTAAACTCTTGGGTGTTAGTCACATGGCGATGTGACCTGTGAGTGTTAATCACATGGCGATGTGAACTAGATTATTGACTCTAGTGCAAGTGGGAGACTGTTGGAAATATGCCCTAGAGGCAATAATAAATTAGTTATTATTATATTTCCTTGTTCATGATAATCGTTTATTATCCATGCTATAATTGTATTGATAGGAAACTCAGATACATGTGTGGATACATAGACAACACCATGTCCCTAGTAAGCCTCTAGTTGACTAGCTCGTTGATCAATAGATGGTTACGGTTTCCTAACCATGGACATTGGATGTCGTTGATAACGGGATCACATCATTAGGAGAATGATGTGATGGACAAGACCTAATCCTAAGCATAGCACTAGATCGTGTAGTTCGTATGGTATAGCTTTTCTAATGTCAAGTATCATTTCCTTAGACCATGAGATTGTGCAACTCCCGGATACCGTAGGAATGCTTTGGGTGTATCAAACGTCACAACGTAACTGGGTGGCTATAAAGGTGCATTACAGGTATCTCCGAAAGTGTCTGTTGGGTTGGCACGAATCGAGACTGGGATTTGTCACTCCGTGTAAACGGAGAGGTATCTCTGGGCCCACTCGGTAGGACATCATCATATGCGCAATGTGACCAAGGGGTTGATCACGGGATGATGTGTTACGGAACGAGTAAAGAGACTTGCCGGTAACGAGATTGAACTAGGTATTGGATACCGACGATCGAATCTCGGGCAAGTAACATACCGATAGACAAAGGGAATTGTATACGGGATTGATTAAGTCCTTGACATCGTGGTTCATCCGATGAGATCATCGTGGAACATGTCGGAGCCATCATGGGTATCCAGATCCCGCTGTTGGTTATTGACCGGAGAATGTCTCGGTCATGTCTGCATGTCTCCCGAACCCGTAGGGTCTACACACTTAAGGTTCGATGACGCTAGGGTTATAAAGGAAGCTTGTATGTGGTTACCGAATGTTGTTCGGAGTCCCGGATGAGATCCCGGACATCACGAGGAGTTCCGGAATGGTCCGGAGGTAAAGATTTATATATAGGAAGTCCTGTTTCGGCCATCGGGACAAGTTTCGGGGTCATCGGTATTATACCGGGACCACCGGAAGGGTCCCGGGGGCCCACCAGGTGGGGCCACCTACCCCGGGGGGCCACATGGGCTGTAGGGGGTGCGCCTTGGCCTACATGGGCCAAGGGCACCAGCCCCAAGAGGCCCATGCGCCTGGGGAAACCCTAAAGGAAGAGTCCCAGCAGGGGAAGGCACCTCTTAGGTGCCTTGGGGGGAAGGGAAACCTCCCCTGGCCCCCGCCCCCTTGGAGATTGGATCTCCTAGGGGCTGGCGCACCCCCCCCCCTTGGGATCCCTATATATAGTGGGGTAGGAGGGCCTCTCAAATACACCTTTTGCCTTTGGTGCAGCCCCTCCCTCTCTCCCAAGTTCTTCTCCTCTTCTACGGTGCTTGGCGAAGCCCTGCAGAATTGCCACGCTCCTCCATCACCACCATGCCGTTGTGCTGCTGCTGGATGGAGTCGTCCTCAACCTCTCCCTCTCTCCTTGCTGGATCAAGGCATGGGAGATGTCACCGGGCTGTACGTGTGTTGAACGCGGAGGTGCCGTCCGTTCGGCACTAGGATCATCGGTGATTTGAATCACGACGAGTACGACTCCATCAACCCCGTTCACTTGAACGCTTCCGCTTAGCGATCTACAAGGGTATGTAGATGCACTCTCCTTCCCCTCGTTGCTAGTCTCTCCATAGATAGATCTTGGTGACACGTAGGAAAATTTTGAATTTATGCTACGTTCCCCAACACCTGCAGACTTGTCCGTATTGTGCATCCGTCAATGACCATGGTATCTTGAGTGCGTAATTATGTATGCGTGGTATAGTTTTAACGGGTATACGAGATGGGCAGCGGAAGCCGAACTGCTATTTTTGTTCCAGATTTGATCGATCTTCAGGGGGAAATTGCTTCCGCCCACCGGCATTTAGCTGGTGAGCCGCTCCATTGTCCCTATTGCCTGGTGGTCCATTTCCATTGTGTCCAGCATTGAGCCTGCTGGCCTGCTTGAGGGCCCAACAGCTTCTATTGGTGTGATTAGCTAGTTTATTGGGGTGGCCATGAATCTGGCAGGGCCCGTCCAATATCCTGTCTAGTTTGGATGGTCCGTCTCTGTTTGCCTTGAATGGCTTTTTCCATTGGCCGGGCTTGGGATTGCTAAATCCGGCATTAACCGCTGTGTCACGTGATCTTTCATTATCATTGCGACTGTTGTGTATGCTTCGTCGTGGCTTTCCATTGCCGTCTCGTATTTCAGAAGTGCCCGAGTCGCTGGCGCTATTGCTTCTACGAGCGAGCCGTCTGTCTTCTCCCGTGCAAAAGTGGGTCATTAGAGCGGTAAGGGCTGTCATGGATCTAGGCCCTTCTTGACCGAGGTGGCGTCCAAGCCATTCATCCTGGACGCTATGTTTAAAGGTTGCAAGGGCCTCCGCATCCGGACAGTCGATGATTTGGTTCCTTTTAACTAGGAACCTGGTCCAGAGCTTCCTGGCTGACTCTCTGGGCTGCTGGACAATGTTACTTAAGTCATCGGCGTCTGGTGGCGGGACATATGTTCCTTGGAAGTTTTTGCGAAAGGTGTCCTCCAAATCCTCCTAGCTGCCGATAGAATTTTCTGGAAGACTGTTTAACCAGTACTGAGCTGGTCCTTTGAGTTTTAGTGGTAGGTATTTGATGGCATGAAGGTCGTCTCCACGGGCCATGTGGATATGGAGGAGGAAGTCCTCGATCCATATCACGGGATCCGTTGTTCCACCGTATGATTCGATATTCATGGGTTTGAACCCGTCTACGAATTCATGCTCCATTACTTCATTTGTGAAGCAAAGAGGGTGTGCGGCGCCTCTATGTTGGGCCACACTGCAGCGTATCTCTGAGAGAGTCCATTTGTGGTTTTCAGCCCGGGTGTGGCTAGGTTTGTCACGTCCGAATAGGTGGCTGTCGTCATGTGTCGAGGTATGTCCTTGCGATCTGTAGATCGCTCTTGAGTGTCCTGCTTTTCTACCCAACTCTTGTTAATGGTCCTATGTATAACCCCGAGCTGTTTTGTTCTTGCTTTTACTGCGAGGTGGGGCGGTCTGGTGTTCGGCTTGAGTTGCCGCTTTACCTGGGCCCAATTGTGGTCGACCTGCCGCATTGTGCGATGATGGTACGGGCTCTAGCGCCTCATCGTCGCCCTCGGGTAGCAACCTATGCTTCGGGTAGCTTTTGACTGGTCCACTAAGGCCGTATTCTTCGGCGGCTAGGACTTTGGTCCATTTATCATTGAGCAGATCTTGGTCAGCTTGAAGCTACTGATGCTTCTTTTTCAGGCTCCTTGCCGCGGCTATTAGTTGGCGCTTAAAGCGCTCCTGCTCACGAGGTTCCTCAGACATGATGAAATCCTCAGTGCCGAGGCCCAGCTCATCCTCAAAGAGCGGAAGGTAATTGTCATCCTCCGAATCTTCGTGTGTGGCCTGTTTAGCAGGGCTAACCGTCCCATCTTCCCGTTCATCTTGTTCATTAGTTTTATCAACGGAGTCTTTGTTGTCATGGGCATCATTGTCCATGCCGTCGATATTCTCGGAGTCATAATCAAGTGTATCGGTCGAATCCTCGACTGTGGCTATGAAGTGGGTGGTGGGTGGGGAGCACAATTCTCCAGCGTCAGCCCTTGGTTCAAGCCGGATATAGTTCGGCTATGAGTCCTCCGCCGAGGACAGGTTTTTGAAGGAATTTAACACATCCCCCAAAGGCGAGTGCTGGAAGATGTCTGCGGCGCTGAATTGGAAGTTCGATAAACGATCAAGCTCGGCGTCCGCTGGCTCACGTGGTTCGGAACTTATGGCCGGAGACGAATCCGGAGTTGTGATGACAAAGACGCCATGAGAGGTTAAGTCTGTGTGCGGCTCCGACGCCGAGGAATCTGCGGCCTCCGCGGTGGGTTTGATCATCCCATCCTTGGATGGCGCGGCCTGCTCCGGCTCTAGGGCCAGAGCGGTTACAGGAGCGATCTCCTGGATGTGGCCCGATGACAAATTTAGGTCATGATCATCGGGGTGACCGGGAGCGGCCAGCGCGGTATCGAATCCGGCGAAGATCACGTCTCCACAGATGTCCGCGACATAGTTCAAGCTTCCGAATCTGACCTGATGGCCAGGGGCGTAGCTTTCGATCTGCTCCAGATGGCCAAACGAGTTGGCCCGCAGTGCGAAGCCGTCGAACACGAAGCTCTGTCCGGGGAGGAAAGTTTCTCTGCAGACAGCGTCATTATTGATGATTGAAGGGGCCATCGAACCTTTCAGCGACAGCACAGAGGAACTCTCAATGAAAGCACCAATGTCGGTGTCAAAACCGGCAGATCTCGGGTAGGGGGTCCCGAACTGTGCGTCTAAGGTTGATGGTAATAGGAGACAGGGGACACGATGTTTACCCAGGTTCGGGCCCTCTCTACGGAGGTAATACCCTACTTCCTGCTTGATTGATCTTGATGAATATGAGTATTACAAGAGTTGATCTACCACGAGATCATAATGGCTAAACCCTAGAAGTCTAGCTTGTATGACTATGGTATTGAGCATATCCTTTCCGGACTACACCCTCCGGTTTATATAGACACCGAGGGGATCTAGGTTTACATAGAGTTGGTTACATAAGATGGAATCTTCATAGTTATCCGGCAAGCTTGCCTTCCACGCCAAGGAGAGTCTTATCCGGACACGGGTACAGTCTTCGGTCTTCATATCTTCATAGCCCATCAGTCTGGCCCATAGATAACAGGCCGGACGTCCGGGGACCCCTTAGTCCAGGACTCCCTCACCCGTGTCGCACCGCACCTGGTCCTCCATGCACCGCCCCACGTTGCTTCCGTGTACCGTGCATGGTCGTCTCGCATCCTCCATCGTACCCCCCGCCGTCGAGCCTGCCACCGGCGATTGATCTCGGATCTTCGCTAAATAGCAGGGGAATGAGACCACGTCCCCAATGTCGATGGCTTCTCTCTCGCGAAGGTAGCGTGCATCCACGATGACGCCACACTCATCCAGGAGTACGAGCCACAGCGCGATCGTCGGAGAACGACCTCCCCTTCGGCGAATATGAGAGAGCCCGTCATGAGATCGGCGACAAAGGAGACTCGCCATCGCACGTCTCGGTCATCTCGGTCATCATGCCAAATTGATTCTGATGTCGACTTGAGATTAATTTTCTCTCGCAAAATATTAATTCACTTTGCTGAATTATCTTGCAACTTTTATACAACATCATCTCATTTAATTTGGGGTATATACAATTCAAGTTCTCACTTGAACATCAAGTTAACATCATTATTATTTATTACAATAGTAGTGTATTTCCATTGAGTATGATGTATTCCGGAATGTATGTATCTCCATGTTCGCTACATGTCGAGATTAATACGTCTATTTGCAATTGAGATTTTCAATTTCTTGCAAATACATATGCAAATTTCAAGGTGTGATCCTTAGCAATTTGAGATTCACACTAATGATTTCGAGCCACCTTCTTGAAATCTATTAATTTTGCAACATTAAGATGCATTTATATTACGCAATCTGTAATATAAATAAATTACCGCTTTTTCACGGGGGATGATATGTTCTATGTGTTTACCACATTGACATTCTTCATGAAAATGTCATAGTGGTCGAGATTGATTTCTCCCGCACAACAAACTTGTAAATTTTTGAGAATAACATCTCCCTCATTATATTAGGAAAACACAAGGTAATGAGTTGGATCTACTTTCCTTGTGCAGACTATTTCTATTACTATGAGATCTGTATGATCTTCAATGTGTTATGTTCCCACAACTGAGGTTGAGAATTTTCAAGTTATACACTTGAATCAAATTTTTGCATTCTTATTACAAAACCATGATGGTTTTTAATTTACCTCTTATAAATTAGTTATCTCTGGCTTGACCCTATAAGTAATCGATGGCTAACAATTTGAGGCACTTGTCATCAATGGCCACAACTTACTTAAGCGGGTCATGGACATCAAGATCAGTCTTACATCCCACGGGATAGAGCGTGCAATCCAAGCCACGACACCGGGACGCAAAGGACCTCAAGGGTAATGGTTTGAAACTCACTTCAAACCTTCAATCTGACATCATCAAGCTGTCACTAGACCCTATGAGCATAGAGAGCATGATGGTTGAATATGCGTCAAACGACATGTTTGGAGACTATACATTTAGTCCCTCAGTCTCCTTAGTGATCTATTTATTTATGTCCATTTATGATGTTCTAATAAGAACATGATTATTGTTTTCATCATATATTGTATATCACAATATGTTGTATCAACACTTTGATACAAATTCATTTGTATGTATTCTATATATCCGACAGTGATTTTCATGAGAATCTTCATGTCTATATATAGATTTCTACGGTAGTCCATACGATGAAAAATGATACGTGCCTTGTGGACATATGCACCACAGACTCTATACTCAGGGAAGTCCAATGTTTTCCCTCTCATTGAGATAAAGGAGATATTTTAAAATCGCTAGACGTGATGAGGTATTTGTTGGCTCAACTCAAGTCATATTTACTATCCCTGTGGGTACTTGAGTAACATCGGGATCCTTCATTGCTTCCCAAGTTTAACTCGTACCCTACTAAGCTATTGAGATATTCGTCAAAATGTTTCCATAGCGAAACTTATGCTGACAAGAAAGAGAAATACATTCTCTTTACCATATGCAACGGATATAGCAAGCACATTCTCTATGTATCATCTGGATTGTACTACACATACTACAAAACCCGTAGCACATGTCGCGCCCAAGATAGTTTTCCAAAATGTCTTGTACATGAAAAACTTGGCATACTCGCCTTGGTCATTGAGACATTGGGTTGAAACCGTAACTATCGGCAACTCCAATATTTTATGATTATTATGATGCTAAGTTCTAACACCATTCGGATTTTATGTGCACTACAAGTGACATAGGGAAGCTAATTTTAAGAGTCCTTGAATGCATCAAGTTGAGGTAAGTGGCTCTTCCCATCCATTGACTAGACTATTAAGGCATTCCATGGTTCTGAAAGACATATCTACATGATGGTCTTAAGTGTGTGCTTTATACACACGAAACCATTGGCTCATTAGCCTGACATCGATTTCAAGCAAAGCGAATGGATAACATTGAAGAATTCTCCTTGAGTGCCTTCTCTACGACCCTTGGATTGAGTTTAGCAATTTGTCCTAATATTTAGACTCAAAATGGTTTGGTAGAATCCTATCCAAAGAGTTAAGCTCATTGCATTATCTTTAATTTGGAATTGCAACTTGCCAACTTTACGTTGGAGTCATGCAGTTTTACACGCTGATGATAGAACTACATAATATTATTTCCCTCTATCTTTGATATGTGGATATCTACCAAGTATTTCCTATCTATGGTATTTCGGTTGCATAACGATATCACCACCCGACATACATCATTGGCCCCTCAACATATAGTTGGGATCTATGTGAGGAATAACTGTATTTTCGTCAATACCTAAAGCCCCTCGCATGGGGAGTTATTCAAGGCCAGTATGCTAATTCAATGAGGAACATTTCCAGGCATAGGGGGAGATTTCAAGTACCATAAAGAATGCCAGGAAATTAGTGGAATGTTCAAAACATTTCTGCCTCAAATCCACGTACTCTAAGATCTGAACCATGCGTTCAGAAGATTTACAACACATTGCAAATAACCTGCCAGATTCATTTACTGACTATAATGGTGTCATACAATCCTACAATCCTGAAAAATATGTCGGAAAGAGTGGAGGTACCAACTAAAACCACTCAACTCCCCATTCAAAGCAATAGGGGGAGAAGTACGGGAATAGTACATCAGGATTTAGCTTCTCGCAAGCAAGGATATCAAGGCCTGTGAATCAGTAAATGCAAGTCAACTTCACTTTGACAGACACATGATGGGTAGTATACACCCAATGGACGGGAAACCTCCACCAACCAGGTCATAGTGCACAAAATGACCGGGACATCGAAATACCTGACTCAATCGCATTGGGAAATCGTGAGCAGTCACTATGGGTAACAATATTTCCATCAACTATATTGATATATAGATTATGGAGAAACATATAACCGGAAGTCTACAGTTGTCGACATACATTTCTCAACTAGATTAAAAGAACCCTTCAAGTGATTCAGATCCAAAGACCATGGCCATGGCAAAGTGTGAACAACACTCGAATTGAACTCAAGCAAAGGGTATATTCTAGGTAGAAATAATCTTGCTCAATATTGAGAAGGTATTCATAAGCAATACCTACACCAGTTTTCTTCTGAAATGGAATTGAGAACAACGAGGTGGTGAAACAAAGAGCAAGTATTGTAGCACAAGGGTTCACGTAGATACCCAACTATTCTCCAGAGGTGGAATCTCTTTCCGACAACTTATATCATCGGCAGTACAAAATCATCTATCTCTGCAGATGATAGATGTAGTGATCACATATCCATAGATTCAGACATATATGGTTGATTCCTGATGGAATCTCACTTTTGAATCGAAATGCAATACGCAACATTTTCATAGATACCCGTACCATTTTGGTGTCCGAATGTAACCTTCCAATATATGAATCTTTATCTCTCAAGCATTTCGAGACTCCTCGTCATATCTGTGATCTCATCCGGGACCCCGGACAAACTTTGGTTCATCAAGACACGAAACTCATAATACAAATCATCATCGAACGTTAAGCGTGCGGACCCTACGGGTTCGAGAACTATGTAGACATGACCGAGGCACATCTCTGGTCAATAACCAATAGCGGAACCTGGATGCTCATATTGGCTCCTACATATTCCACAAAGATCTTTATCTGTCAAACCGCACAACAACATACGTTGTTCCCTTTGTCATTGGTGTTGGGGAACGCGGTAATTTCAAAAAAATTCCTACGCACACGCTAGATCATGGTGATGCATAGCAACGAGAGGGGAGAGTGTTGTCTATGTGCCCTCGTAGACCGTAAGCGGAAGTGCTATGACCATGCGGTTAATGTAGTCGTACGTCTTCACGATCGGCCGATCCTAGTACCGAAAGTACAACACCTCCGTGATCTGCACACGTTCGGCTCGGTGATGTCACACAGACTCACGGTCCAGCAGAGTGTCGAGGGAGAGCTTCGTCAGCACGATGGTGTGATGACGGTGATGATGATGCTACCGGAACAGGGCTTCGCCTAAGCACTGCTACGACATGATCGAGGTGGATTATGGTGGAGGGGGGCACCGCACACGGTTGGAAACAATCAACTTGTGTATTATAGGGTTCCCCCTGCCCCCGTATATAAAGGAGCAAGGGGGGAGGCCGGCCGGCCATGCGGTGCACCAAGGAGAGGGAGGAGTCCTCCTCCTAGTAGGAGTAGGACTCCCCCTTTCCTAGTCCAACTAGGAAGAAGGAGGGGGAAGGAAAGAGAGGGAGAGAGGGAGGGAAAGAGGGGGCGCCGCCCCCCCTCCTTGTCCAATTCGGACTCCCAGGGGGGGCACGGCCAGCCCTATGGCCCCTCCTCTCTCTCTCACAAGGCCCATGTTGGCCCATTAGTTCCCCCGGGGTTTCCGATAACCCCCCGGCACTCCGATAATTATCCGGTGACCCCCGGAACTCATCCGGTGTCCGAATATAGTCATCCAATATATCAATTTTTATGTCTCGACCATTTTGAGACTCCTCGTCATGTCCATTATCCTCTGTAGGAAAAGGCAGTGCCTAGGAGGCGCTTATGCATGCCTAGGCGCTAGGCAATGGCCAAACGCCTTGCCTAAGGAATAAATGGATGTGTAGGCAGGGCGAGCAAGGAATTGCCTACCCAAGCAAGAAATCATGCCACATAGTGCACTGATGTGCCAAATGGGTCATATTCCAATGGTAGTAGACGGTAATTTAATTATTTATATGCCCTAAACTAATATCAACACCCATATAATACTCATAAATACACTACGAGTAAGAATTATATTACCGCCAAGGCCGCGCCTAGGGCGCTTAGGCACCGCCTAGGCACTAGGCGAAGGCCAAGCGCCTCGCTTACGCCTACCGCTTTTTCCAACCTTGCCGTTATCACATCCGGGACTCAGAACTATCTTCGGTACATCAAAACACATAAACTCATAATAACGTTTGTCACCGAACGTTAAGCGTGCAGACCCTATGGGTTCGTGAACTATTTATACATGACCGAGACACGTCTCCGGTCAGTAACCAATAGCAGAACCTGGATGTTCATATTAGCTTCCACATATTCTACGAAGATCTTTATCGGTCAAATCGCATAACGATATATACGTTGTTCCCTTTGTCATCGGTATGTTACTTTCCCGAGATTCGATCGTCAGTATCTCAATACCTAGTTCAATCTCGTTACCGGCAAGTCTCTTTACTCATTCCGTAATGCATTATCCCAAAACTAACTCATTAATCACATTGCTTGCAAGGATTATATTGATGTGCATTACCGAGAGGGCCCAGAGATACCTCTCCGACAATCAGAGTGACAAATCCTAATCTCGATCTATGCCAACTCGACAAACACCATCGGAGACACCTGTAGAGCACCTATATAATCACCCAGTTACATTGTGATGTTTGGTAGCACACAAAGTGTTCCCCCGGTATTCGGGAGTTGCATGATCTCATAGTCATAGGAACATGTATAAGTTATGGAGAAAGAAATAGCAACAAACTAAACGATCATCGTGCTAAGTTAACGGATGGGTCAAGTCAATCACATCATTCTCTAATGATGTGATCCCGTTAATCGAATGACAACTCGTGTCTATGGTTAGGAAACCTAACCATCACTGATTCAACAAGCTAGTCAAGTAGAGGCAAACTAGTGACACTCTGTTTGTCTATGTATTCACACATGTACTAAGTTTCCGGTTAATACAATTCTAGCATGAATAATAAATATTTATCATGATATAAGGAAATATAAATAACAACTTTATTATTGCCTCTAGGGCATATTTCCTTCGGTCTCCCACTTGCACTAGAGTCAATAATCTAGATTACATTGTAATGATTCTAACACCCATGGAGTCTTAGTGTTGATCATGTTTTTGCTCGTGAGAGAGGCTTAGTCAACGGGTCTGCAACATTCAGATCCGTATGTATCTTGCTAATCTCTATGTCTCCCTCCTTAACTTGATCGCAGATGGAATTGAAGCGTCTCTTGATGTGCTTGGTTCTCTTGTGAAATCTGGATTCCTTTGCCAAGGCAATTGCACCAGTATTGTCACGAAAGATTTTCATTGGACCCGATGCACTAGGTATGATACCTAGATCAGATATGAACTCTTTCATCCAGACTCCTTCATTCGCTGCTTCCGAAGCAGCTATGTACTCCGCTTCACATGTATATCCCACCACGACACTCTCACTACTAGGGAAAAGCCTACCAGCAGCGAGGGTTTTGGGCCTCTCAGTAGCGTGGGCACCGGCACTACTAATAAGGCGCTACAGCTAACGTACAGCAGTAGCACCGGTTGTCCCACGCTACTGCTATACATGAATAGCTGTAGCGCTCTTTGGTAAAGGGCGCTACTGATATTATCTGCAGCGCTGTTTGCTGGGACGTGCTACTGACAATGCGGCGCTACTGCTAAATTTCCCCCCTCGCTACTACTAGTTTATTTATTAGTTTTTTTCCTGCATATTTGTTTTGTATTTTTTTTTGTATTTGAATAGGCTTTATACAATAATCTTTAGCATATCATACACATACAAATGTAATCATAGCATATACATACAATTAGTCTCATCAAATCATGTCATCATCATAATCATCATCCAACACAAAGTGGTCTCTCGTCATCATCTCAAAAATAGCGATACAAGTCTTGAATGATATGCAAATACATCGTCATCCATCTAAACAATGATATACGCGAGAAGAGCTATCACTTTGAGAACATGAGTTCATATCCCTCTTTCGCATTAGCGTGAACCTCTAAACTAACTACTGCCTGTCGCTCGAAAACTGGAAGGGCCTGACACTCCGGCCACTTGGCGTATATATACTCCTAGCATAGCACTTCTTCGCCATCTATGATCTATGCACCTGCATCATCACATGAGTCGATGATATGCAACATATATAGTTGAGCAACAGAAAGAGACAGACTTGGCAAAAATAAAAACAACATATCATTAGCATAAATAACAAAGTTCATCGTACCCCAAAATGCCCTAACTAGAGTGATTTTCGCTAGTCGAGGAGGAGGACGGTTTAATTACATCACAAATAAAGTTTCACCGTGCATAACTCAAAGTTTTGTCATACAGAAAGTATGAACTAAACGGACACATTGTCATATATCAACAATCACTCCAACATGTCGTTCCATCCATCCAAGTCAGGGAGATAGTCCCCGAGCCTAGTGAAAGGCTTCAGGTCGAGACGCTGAGAGGCTATCCATGTTCGGACGTCTTCCCGCGACATTTGTCCTTCTCCGTAGAACATCCCTGTTTTTCCCACGACCTCCTTCATGATGATTTGGGCAAGTTTGCGCTGGATGTTATAGAACTCAGCTCGAAGTCGATGATCCTCGATATCTCCTATGTCCTTTGCCCATTGCAGAATATGGGCATTGCCGGATCTAGGTGACATGCAAAGGTTCTGGTGATCCCGTCTGTACTCCAGCATGTGGTGTAGGACATAGAATCCATCATTAAGAGAATCGTTCGGTTGCTGGATGCAGCAGAAGTCGGTCTTATGGCCGAAGGCGACCCTGCTGCCCCTTCTCTTCTTGTCCCTGACCTCTCCACCCCTTGCTTGGTAGTAAAACATAGCACTGTCGAGAACATCCTTGATGTGGGTGTAATCCTTTTTGTGAATGTTCTTCGACGAGTCCAAGTAAAGAGCGTGGGAGAATCGGGGGTAGAGGATGATAAGGACGGCGCGCCCGCCGCTACGCAAAATAAGTCCTCAAATTAATTAGCCTTCACCGTGCAAATGAATGATTGAAATCGAAGGAAGGATAGCAACGCGGATGACTTACACGGGATGATAAGGCACGTGAATCGCCTCCTTGTCCTTATTGGCGAGCATGAAATTGACGATGTAATCCCTCGCGTATTCACGGTGATTTGCGCAGACTCCCAAGAAGCCCTCGTGCATGTAGTACGGGTCAGCAACACAGATATGAGATATCTGCTCAACCCCGATGATGTAGTTCATGTGCAAGGCATAAAGGCGGACAAACGTAAAATCCAGCTTCTTCACGTGAAACATGTCGAATATGTAATCGAATCGGAGGAAGAACTAATCCGCGGGAAAGCTGTCGACGTACGACATTTGCCGCGGAACGTTAACCACGTAGAGTGGGTATCCTGGATCTTTTGAGGTGATGAGGTCTTTCTCTACCCGCAGCACATCGTCATGAAGTCTCTTTAGATCGCCGAATCTGGCCCGTAGCGCTGTTGCAGGTAGGATTGGTTGACCGGGGATATGCCATTTATCCGCATCGGGTATATCTGTACGGTCCTGAAGCCGAGGCTGCTGAGGCGGCTGGATCATAGAAACAACTTTTTTTGCCTTTCCTCGCTCTCTTCCTAAACTTCTTTACTACCGGAAGGTCGTCCATAATATGTTGAGACGGCAATTCAGGCAGCGACTCATGACGCTCAAACCCTGAGGAGGCGCCAGTATAGACATACTGTTCAGCAGCGCCATCGTCGTCCTCATCCTCATCCATGGCGACGTCATCAGCGACTAATGGAGCCTCCTCCTTACCCCGTCCGCTATCACCCAACCCGACACCCGACGATAATTGGGTAGGTGGGGTGTTGATGTTCATACCATGCTGAGGCTGCGTGCTCGTGGGTGTGCTCCCGGCCGCCTCCAGACGAAGCAGACTCTTTGGCCACAACAGGACCCACCCAGCATTGCAACAATCACCAAGCCACCGCGGTGTCTCGTCGTCATCCCCCAGTAGTACTGGAGGAGGCAAATTCTCGTGGCCCGGTTTGACACTGGCCACGGAAACCTTGAAGACGTTCGGGGGGATCGGCCGGCTGTGGAACAATGGTTCCTTTGGCTCCATTATCGTCGCCTTCCCCACGTCCACCTTCTGGTCGCCGATGGTGTACAATATGGTGCACGGGGTTTCGTTGGCCTGCAAAGAAAAGTCTGCGACGTGAGACATCCGAAAGGCAACGAAAACGGGAAATTATACATCTGAAAGGCAATTGAAGGGGGCTGGTGTGACAGATACCGTGAGGGCGTCGAGCTCAGCCAAAGACGAAGCACCACCTAGCACGTCTGGTGCGGGAGCCGGTGCAGCTGCAGGTGCTGGTGCAACGCTAGTCGAGCTGCTCCCCGCCAAGAAGTCAGCAAGGGGAAAGTCCGCTGCATCTTTTTTTGGATTTTGCTTGGTCCAATTGAAAACGGCTGGAACCAAGGTAGTAGAAATATCTAAAGCCACCTGTTTTGCGGCAGCTACCGCTGTTGCGACTGTCTCAGTTAATTTCTTCTCAACCGCAATCTCAACCCTCTTGTCGATGTTTTCTTCATTTAACCTCCGTCTTTCCTTTCTCTCCTCCGTGGTCTCACAGTAGTACTTCTTCCATGTGGCGCCGTCTCCGACACCGTGGACGCGTCCATACGATGGTCGAGTATCCACCGGTTGTTGTTTCAATATGTTCAACGCCCGGTTGAATGGAGTGTCCCACTTGGGCCTCGCCAATGCCTTAGACGGCGAGTCGCTTTCAACCGCAATCCTGTGCTGCTCTCTCTGCAAAAGGCACAACTATCGTTTACAAATATGACTAACATGTGCAGTCGAATTGATCAGAAACTAAAATTACTAGCAGTCTCATGAACTCCATAATGACCGGTGTTGTCTTGTAAACCTTTTTCACTGGGTCCCAACAGTGCCGGGCCCTGAGGACGTCACGCTCCTGTGGGACGGTGAACTCCGCCAAGGGGTCTGGGATGCCAGACTTGCGGCTTCCGCGTCCTCCTTGGCCCATTTGGACCTCTTTCCGCCGTAACCACGGCTTCTGAGGTGGTGGCTCCCAATGTTCCTCTCTTGAAGCCCCTTCATGTACTTAGACTTTTTTTTGGCATCTTCGGCCTCACAAGCCTCCTTGAATATTTGAAACTGCTCTTCCGTGATTGTCGGATTATCCTTTACAATCTCGGAGTAGGGTTCCTTCTTGTCGATGATCCTTGCTTTCACTCGATTTTTCCAGGCGGCCAATGCGTCGCTAAACTTGGTCATGGCGTGTTTGTTTATCTTCTTCATTGCCGGGTCCTCATATGGATCTTTATAATCCTTCTCATTCCCGCCCGGGAACAAGAATATCTGGTGAAACTTCTTTAGGAGGGAGCTCCTCATATTTTCTATCTTCTGTAGTTTCTCATCATTGATGGTGGCGGTTGTCCGTACGATGCAGCCTATTTGATTGTCGTAGCATCGACGCGCTTCCTCGGGCGCCGTTGGCTCAAAATTGCCATCGTCCACCTCTGTGACCACCACTCTAGTAGTCCCGAGTTTGTTAGGAACCTGTTGCCTCTTTGCTTTCGGTTCTACACCGGCTCCGCTCCCCGAGGCAGCGCCGGTCTCAGTCTCAGCACCGGTCTGCGTGTCTGTCTGAGTCTGAGCGCCGGTCTCAGTCTCAGCACCGGTCTGCGTGTCGGTCTCAGTCCCCGATGCCACCGGTGGGCCCAGCAATAACATCGGTTGATCATCGGCAAGGCTAAAAAATTCATCTGCCGCCCGGTAGGCGTCGTCGCAATAACCAGATCCCTGTCCTTCATTGTTGCTAGCCATGTTTCCTATGATTAAATCTAGTCAATTAATTCTAGACCTAATAAAATGAATAATGACATAAAAAAGGCCTATTGTTTTACAGGAACATTGACTCCTTCCTGGTGCGGCAAATCACACAGGCACTCGATATGTCCTAGTTTGTAGCACAAGTCATGCCGAAATTCACGGAAAATTTCGGCATGACCTTTGCTAAAAAGTGGACAAATCGAGAACCTGAAATTTACCAGAACAGAAATGAATCAACATTCCCGCAAAATATATATAGGCCACTTAGCTTCATTGAAATAACAAAGCCACTTGGGCACAAACAACATGACCACTTCAATGAAAAGATATAATCAACAATAAAAGTCTAGGAGGGGATCATCTTTAAAATAAAACTTGCCTAAATAACCTAGATAATTAACCTAATCAAACTAGTTAACCTGACTAGTTCTCTGTCAAAGCCCCAACTAAATTTTTGCACTAACCTAGGTAATTAACCTAATTAAACTAGTTAACCTAACTACTCCCTGTCAAAGCCCTAACTAAATTTTTGCCCTAACCTAGATAATTAACATAATTAAACTAGCTAACCTATGCATGAGAGAGAGAGAGGAGGGGTGGGGGCTTACAAAGGATGGCTCCGGTGGTGGCGAGGGAGGCAGTGGTGGCGAGGGAGGCAGGGGCGTCTCCGGCGACAGCGAGGGAGGCAGTTCTGGCGAGGGAGGATCTGGTGGCGTCGACGGCGGCTCCGGTGGCGTTGATGAGGCCGGGCGGCTCCGTGGCGTTGGGGGCGGCTCCGATGGCGTCGACGGCGCACGGCTCTGGTGGCTCCGGGGGTGTCGACGTCGGCAGGAGACGGCGGCGAAGTGGGGCGACGACGAATCGGGGAGACGGCGGCGGGGTCGGTCGAGAGATTTGGGGGGCAAGTGGTGGCCGGGGGGAAACCGTTTTTTGGTTAAGTCAAAACTAGCGGCAGCGCGTTTCGCAGAACGCACTATAGCTAAGGTAGCTATAGCGCTTTTTCCAAAACGCGCTACTGCTATACATATGTAAGTTTCTCTCTTTTTTATTTCCTTTTCTGTTTCTATAGTGGGGGTCCCCGAAACGCGTTGCAGCTGCGTTAGCTACAGCGCCTCTTACTAACACATGCTACAGCTAAGCCTTTCTCTGTTTTTTCGCTTTTTCATTTATTTTGCTTTACATTTTATTTTTTTCTTTCTCCTTTTTCTGTTTCTTTCATTTTCATTTAATTTTCTATTTGTTTTTCATTTTATTTTATTTCCATTAGCAGTAGCACTGTTACAGGGAAACGCGCTGCTACTCATGCCCTAGCGGTAGCGCGCTTCCTGCAAGGCCGCTACAGCTATGCGTAGCCCATCGTTCCAGCAATGGGAATATTAGCAGTAGCGCTTTTACGGGCACACGCGCTACTGCTAGAATCGTATCTGCAGCGCGGTTTATTTTGAACCGCTACTGCTATCTAGCACTACCGCCCTTTTTTAACCCGCGCTGTTGCTAAATTTCTATGTATAAGGTTTTCCCGAGTAGTGTCTGCTTGGAACTTCACCAACTGACAACTCCACCATTTAATAAAAACACGTATCCGGTTTGTGACTTAGAGTCATCCGGATCAGTGTCAAAGCTTGCATCGACGTAACTGTTTACGACATGCTCTTTGTCACCTACATATATGAGAAACATATCCTTAGTCCTTTTTAGGTATTTCAGGATGTTCTTGACCGCTGTCCTGTGATCCACTCCTGGATTACTTTGGTACCTCCCTGCTAAGCTGATAGCAAGGCACACATCAGGTCTGGTACACATCATTGCATACATGATATAGCCTATGGCTGAAGCAGGCACACCTTTCATTTTCTCTCTATCTTCTACAGTGGTCGAGCATTGAGTCTGACTCAACTTCACAACTTGTAACACAGGCAAGAACCCTTTCTTTGCTTGATCCATTTTGAACTTCTTTAAAACTTTATCAAGGCATGTGCTTTATCAAAGTCCAATTAAGTGTCTTGATCTATCTCTATAGATCTTGATGCCCAATATATAAGCAGCTTCACCGAGGTCTTTCATTGAAAAATTCTTATTCAAGTATCCTTTAATGCTATTCAGAAATTTAGTATTATTTCCGATCAACAATATGTCATCTACATATAATATCAGAAATGCTACAGAGCTCCCACTAACTTTCTTGTAAATACAGGCTTCTCCAAAAGTCTGTATAAAAATATATGCTTTGATCACACTATCAAAGCGTATATTCCCACTTCAACAGGCTTGCACCAGTCCATAAATGGATCGCTGGAGCTCGCACACTTTGTTAGCACCTTTTGGATCAGCAAAACCTTCCGGTTGCATCATATACAACTCTTCTTTAAGATATCCATTAAGGAATGTAGTTTTGACATCAATTTGCCAAATTTCATAATCATAAAATGCGGCAATTTCTAACATGATTCGGAAGGACATAAGCATCGCTACGGATGAGAAGGTCTCATCGTAGTCAACTCGTTGAACTTGTCGAAAATCTTTTGCAACAAGTCGAGCTTTGTAGACACTAATATTACCGTCAGCGTCAGTCTTCTTCTCGAAGATCCATTTATTCTCTATGGCCTGCCAATCATCGGGCAAGGCAACCAAAGTCCACACTTTGTTCTCATACATGGATCCCATCTCAGATTTCATGGCCTCAAGCCATTTTGCAGAATCTGGGCTCATCATCTCTTCCTCATAGTTCGTATGTTCGCCATGGTCAAGTAAGATGACCTCCAGAATAGGATTACCGTACCACTTTGGGGCGGGTCTTACTCTGGTTGACCTACGAGGTTCGGTAGTAACTTGATCAGAAGTTTCATGATCATCATCTGCTTCCTCACTTACTGGTGTAGGAACTACTAGAACTAATTTTATTTATGAACTACTTTCCAATAAGGGAGCAGGTACAATTACCTCATCAAGTTCTACTTTCCTCCCGCTTTCTTCTTTCGAGAGAAACTTCTTCTCTAGAAAGGATCCATTCTTAGCAACGAATATCTTGCCTTCGGATCTGTGGTAGAAGGTGTACCCAACAGTCTCCTTTGGGTATCCTATGAAGACACATTTCTCCGATTTGGGTTCGAGCTTATCAGGTTGAAGCTTTTTCACATAAGAATCGCAGCCCCAAACTTTGAGATACGATAACTTGGGTTTCTTGCCAAACCACAGTTCATAAGGTGTCGTCTCAACGGATGTAGATGGTGCCCTAGTTAATGTGAATGCAGCCGTCTCTAAAGCATAACCCCAAAACGATAGCGGTAAATCAGTGAGAGACATCATTGATGGCACCATAATAAAGTATGATTACGAGTTCAGACACACCATTACGCTATGGTGTTCCGGGTGGCGTGAGTTGCGAAACTATTCCGCATTGTTTCAAATAAAGGCCAAACTCGTAACTCAAATATTCTCCTCCACGATCAGATCATAGAAACTTTATTTTCTTGTTACGATGATTTTCCACTTCACTCTGAAATTCTTTGAACTATTCAAATGTTTCAGACTTATGTTTCATTAAGTAGATATACCCATATCTACTCAAATTATCTGTGAAGGTGAGAAAATAACGATATCCGCCGCGAGCTTCAATGTTCATTGGACCACATACATCAATATGTATGATCTCCAATTACTCTGTTGCTCGCTCAAGGGTGCCTGACCATAAAAGATATTACTCAGACAAATAGAACAACCATTATTCTCTGATTTAAATGAATAACCATCTCGCATCAAAACATGATCCAGATATAATGTTCATGCTCAACGCTGGCACCAAATAACAATTATTTACGTCTAAAACTAATCCCATAGGTAGATGTAGAGGTAGTGTGCCGATGGCGATCACATCGACTTTGGAACCATTTCCCACGCGCATCGTCACCTCGTCCTTAGCCAATATTCGCTTAATCTATAGCCCCTGTTTTGAGTTGCAAATGTTAGCAACTGAACCAGTATCAAATACCCAAGCACTATTGCGAGCAGTAGTAAGGTACACATCAATAACATGTATATCAAATATACCTTTCACTTTGCCATCCTTCTTCTCCGCCAAATACTTGGGGCAGTTCCGCTTCCAGTGACCAGTCCCTTTGCAGTAGAAGCACTCAGTCTCAGACTTAGGTCCAGACTTGGGTTTCTTCACTTGAGCAACAACTGGCTTGCTGTTTGATGTCTACTACACAACCTTCTTCTTGTAGACGTTGTTGGGCCTCCAAGTGCAGAGGTTTGTAGGATAGTAGCAAATTTCCCTCAAGTGGATGACCTAAGGTTTATCAATCCGTGGGAGGCGTTGGATGAAGATGGTCTCTCTCAAGCAACCCTGCAACCAAATAATAAAGAGTCTCTTGTGTCCCCAACACACCCAATACAATGGTAAATTGTATAGGTGCACTAGTTCGGTGAAGAGATGGTGATACAAGTGCAATATGGATGGTAGATATAGGTTTTTGTAATCTGAAAATATAAAAACAGCAAGGTAACTAATGATAAAAGTGAGCACAAAAGGTATTGCCATGCTAGGAAACAAGGCCTAGGGTTCATACTTTCACTAGTGTAAGTTCTCTCAACAATAATAACATAATTGGATCATATAACTATCCCTCAACATGCAACAAAGAGTCACTCCAAAGTCACTAATAGCGGAGAACAAACGAAGAGATTATTGTAGGGTACGAAACCACCTCAAAGTTATTCTTTCTAATCGATCTATTCAAGAGTTCGTATAAGAATAACACCTTAAGTCACAAATCAACCAAAACCCTAATGTCACCTAGATACTCGAATGCCACCTCAAGTATCCGTGGGTATGATTATATGATATGCATCACACAATCTCATATTCATCTATTCAACCAACACAAAGAACTTCAAAGAGTGCCCCAAAGTTTCTACCGGAGAGTCAAGACGTAAACGTGTGCCAACCCCTATGCCTAAGTTCACGAGGGCACGGAACTCACAAGTTGATCACCAAAACATACATCAAGTGGATCACATGATATCCCATTGTCACCACAGATAAGCACATGCAAGACATACATCAAGTGTTCTCAAATCCTTAAAGACTCAATCCGATAAGATAACTTAAAAGGGAAAACTCAATTCATCACAAGAGAGTAGAGGGGGAGAAACATCATAAGATCCAACTATAATAGCAAAGCTCGCGATACATCAAGATTGTACCACCTCAAGAACACGAGAGAGAGAGAGAGAGACCAAACACATAGCTACTGGTACATACCCTCAGCCCCGAGGGTGAACTACTCCGTCCTCGTCATGGAGAGCACCGGGATGATTAAGATGGCCACCGGAGAGGGATTCCCCCCTCCGGCAGGGTGCCGGAACGGGTCTAGATGGAGTTTCGGTTGCTACGGAGGCTTCTAGCGGCGGAACTCCCGATCTAGGTTTCTTTCTGGAAGTTTTGGGTTATATAAGAGGTTTTGGAGTCGGGAACAAGGCAGGGGGCTCTCCGGGCTGTCCACAAGGCAGGGGGCGCGCTCAGGGACTCTTCTGGCCCAATTATTTTACATCCTGGCCTTCTTCCGGTCCAAAAATAAGTTTCATGAAGTTTCAGGTCAATTGGACTCCGTTTGGTTTTTCCTTTTCTGCGATACTCAAAAACAATGAAAAAACATCAATTGGCACCGGGCTCTAGGTTAATAGCTTAGTCCCAAAAATCATATAAAATAGCATATAAATGCATATAAAACATCCAAGGTTGATAATATAATAGCATGGAACAATAAAAAATATAGATATGTTGAAGACATATCAAGCATCCCAAGCTTAATTCCTCCTCGTCCTCGAGTAGGTAAATGATAAAAACAGAATTTTTGATGTGGAATGCTTTCTAGCATGTTCTTCAATGTATTTTTCTCTATTGTGGCATGAATGTTCAAATCCGAAAGATTCAAGATAAAAGTTTATTATTGACATAAAAATAGTAATACTCCAAGTATGCTAATCAAGCAATTATGTCTTACCAAAATAACATAGCCAAAGAAAACTTATCCCTACAAAATCTTATAGTTTGGCCATGCTTCATTTTTATCACACAAAATGCTCTCATCATGCACAACCCCGATGACAAGCCAAGCGATTGTTTCATACTTAGCCTTTTCAAACTCTTTCAACTTTTACGCAATATATGAGCGCGAGGCATGGACATAACACTATGTGTGGAATAGAATATGATGATTGAGGTTGTATGAGAAGACAAAAAGGGAGAAAGTCTCACATTGACGCGGCTAATCAATGGGCTATGGAGATGCCCACCGATTGATGTCAGTGCAAGGAGTAGGGATTGCCATGCAACAGATGCACTAGAGCTATAAATATATGAAAGCTCATCAAAGAAACTAAGTGAATGTGCATCCAACTTGCTTGCTCACGAAGACCTAGGGCATTTGAGGAAGCCCGTCATTGGAATATACAATCCAAGTTCTATAATGAAAACTTCCCACTAGTATATGAAAGTGACAAAATAAGAGACTCTCTATCATGAAGATCATGGTGCTACTTTGAAGCACAAGTGTGGAAAAGGATAGTAACATTGTCCCTTCTCTCTTTTTCTCTCTCTCTTTTTTTGTTTGGGCCTTCTTTTCCTTTTTTATGGCCTCTTTTTTTCATCCGGAGTCTCATCCCGACTTGTGGGGTAATCATAGTCTCCATCATCCTTTCCTCACATGGGACAATGCTCTAATGATGATCATCACACTTTTATTTACTTACAACTCAAGAATTACAACTCGATACTTAGAACAAAATATGACTCTATGTGAATGCCTTCAATGGTGTACCGGGATTGCGATGAATCAAGAATGACATGTATGAAAAATTAAGCATGGTGGCTTTGCCACAAATACGATGTCAACTACATGATCATGCAAAGAAATATGACAATGATGATGCATGTCATAATAAATGGAACGGTGGAAAGTTGCATGGCAATATATCTCGGAATGGCTGTGGAAATGCCATAATAGGTAGGTATGGTGGCTGTTTTGAGGAAGATATAAGGAGGCTTATGTGTGATAGAGCGTATCATATCATGGGGTTTGGATGCACCGGCGAAGTTTGCACCAACTCTCAAGGTGAGAAAGGGCAATGCACGGTACCGAAGAGACTAGCAATGATGGAAGGGTGAGAGTGCGTATAATCCATGGACTTAACATTAGTCATAAAGACCTCACATACTTATTGCAAAAATCTACAAGTCATCAAAACAAAGCACTACGCGCATGCTCCTAGGGGGATAGATTGGTAGGAAAAGACCATCGCTTGTCCCCGACCGCCACTCATAAGGAATGCAATCAAAGAACACCCCATGCTTCAAAATTGTCACACAACGTTTATCATACGTGCATGCTACGGGACTTGCCAACTTCAACACAAGTATTCATCAATTTCACAATTACTCAACTAGCACACCTCTAATATTACCACCTTTATATCTCAAAACAACTATCAAGCATCCAACTTCTCTTAGCATTTAAAATTTATAACCAAAGTAAATTACCATGTTGTTCTAAAGCACTCTCAAAATGATATAAGTGAATCATGAGAGATCAATTATTTCTATAAAATAGAACCACCACCGTGCTCTAAAAGATATAAGCGAAGCACTAGAGCAAATGATAAACTACTTCAAAAGATATAAGTGAAGATCAATGAGTAGTCGAATAATTATGCAACTATGTGAAGACTCTCTAATATTTAATAATTTCAGATTTTGGGATATTATTCAAACAGCAAGAAAAACTAATTAAAATAAAATGACGCTCCAAGAAAAACACATATTATGTGGTGGATAAAAATATAGCTCCAAGTAAAGTTACCGATGAACGAAGACGAAAGAGGGGATGCCTTCCGGGGCATCCCCAAGCTTAGGCTCTTGGTTGTACTTGAATATTTGAATATTTCCTTGGGGTGCCTTGGGAATCCCCAAGATTAGGCTCTTGCCACTCCTTATTCCATAGTCCATCGAATCTTTACCCAAAAGTTGAAAACTTCACAACACAAAACTTAACAGAAAACTCGTAAGCTCCGTTAGTATAAGAAAATAAATCACCACTTAGGTACTGTTGTGAACTCATTATAAATTCATATTAGTGTAATATCTACTGTATTCCAACTCATCTATGGTTCATGCCCTCCGATACTACTCATAGATTCATCAAAATAAGCAAACAACACATAGAAAACAGAATCTGTCAAAAACAGAACAGTCTGTAGTAATCTGGATCAAACGTATACTTATGTAACCCCAAAAATTCTAAAATAAATTGCTGGACGTGAGTAATTTATCTATTAATCATCTGAAAAAATAATAAACTACATATCACTCTCCAGTAAAACATAGCAGCAAATCTCGTGAGCGCTAAAGTTTCTGTTTTTTACAGCAAGATCGCAAAGACTTTCCCCAAGTCTTCCCAAAGGTTCTACTTGGCACAAACACTAAGTAAAACACAAAAACTCAATCATAACAGAGGCTAGATAAATTATTTATTACTAAACAGAAAACAAAAATTAAAGGACGAGAATAAAATTGGGTTGCCTCCCAACAAGCGCTATTGTTTAACGCCCCTAGCTAGGCATGATGATTTCAATGATGCTCACATAAAAGATGTCACACCCTAGCTAGTTCAAGCATTAGAGTGTGCATCATGTTTAAATTTCTCTTAAATTTGAAATGGGGAAAGCAGAAACCCCCAACACCCCCTGGAAACAACTAGGGTTTACTAAAATTATTTTCAATGAACCTGAAATGCCTTTCTAAAAAGTTCACCCTCTTTGTCTTAGGTTAGGACCTCTGGCAAAATTGGTGCACAATTTTCTAGGTCAACAGAAGGTCATTGAATTAAATCATAAGTATTTGAATTTGGGCATTTAAATACCATAAAATAATTTAAATGCTCAAATAATTCTGGGAATAAATGTTTCCTGTTGGAAATATTCTAAACAGAGCTCACATTTATTTTCAGGATTTTTGGAAATGTTTTAGTATTTTTAATAAAGCTAAACAGTTGCAGTTAAATAGAAAACAGAAACAAAATCAAAAAAAAGAGAAGGAAGCCCACCTGGGCCTTACGTGGCTCGGCCCAGCCTACTGGCCCTGCCAGTCATCGTCCACCTCCCGCCAGGAGGACGCGGAGCGCGTGGCCGGCGCCCGCGGCCACACGCCGGCCACCTCCTGCTTCTGCCGACGCCTGGAGACGCCCAGGGACGCCACGCGACCCCCACGTCCCCCTCTCATCCTCCCTCACTCTCCCCCTTGTCTCCCTCATCCTCTCCCGTGATGGCCGAGCGCGGACCTCGCTGCCGATCGCCGTAGTCGCCGCCAGAGACATCCCCTCGCCCCTCCGACGAGCCCATTAGCTCCGCCTCGACTCCCTCGCCCTCCCCACCGAGCCACGCTTCGCCGAAGGCCCTGCAGCACCGCCATCGCCGTCTTCTTAAACCTCGGTCCCCCGAGATCGCCGGCGACCGTGCGCCCGCTCCGTTGCTTCCCCGAGCTCCCCAAGACCACTGCTGCACTCCCCGTGAGCTTCTCCTTTGATCCCCACCTCCCCCTTGCTCGTTTGCGCCGTGTAGTCGCCGCCCTCTTCGAGTCCGAGAGCTCCCCGCCGCCGGCCATGGCGCCGTCGTGGCCAGAGTGAAAGCACAAGTGCTCCCTAGGTGGTTTTGGTAATTAATGACAACATATCTCTTGTTGGACTAACGTTTCTATCTAGTATGTTTCAGATAAGTTCAACAATGGAGTGGCATGGACTAAAGGTTGTGGGAAGTTCTCCAAGATGCTAAGGACAAAGGATTGGCTAAAGCTTAAAGCTCAAGACTCTTCATTTTACATTTTAGTGATCCAAGATCACATTGAGTCCATAGGAAAAGCCAATACTATCAAGGAGGGATGAGGTGTTGCTTAATGAGCCTCTTGCTCAAGTGCTTAATGATATGCTCCAAAATCCTCAGCTACTTTCCCACTTCCACATATGATCTAAACCCAAAGCCAAACTCGGACCTACCGATTATTTCTATCCGGCACCACCGAGTTTCACTTGTCATAGCCACTGCCAGAAACCCTAATCAGTTCGGTCTCACCGATGGGATCTCGGTCTCACCGAGATGGGCTTGCAAACTCTCTGTTACCTATTGCAATACCCTCGGTTCCACCGAGATATGCAATCGGCCCCACCGAGTTTGCTTGGCCAACTCTCTGTTTTGCTTATTACCCAAATCGGTCCCACCGAGTTTGAGTAATCGGTCAAACCGAGTTTTGGATTTACCCTAACCCTAGCACATCGGTCCCACCGAGTTGATCCAGTCGGTCCACCAAAAATCTCTAACGGTCACTAGGTTTACCTTTTTGGTCCGACCGAGTTTGTTGATTCGGTCCCACCGAGATTGCTAAATTTTGTGTAACGGTTGGATTTTGTGTGGAGGCTATATATACCCCTCCACCTCCTCTTCACTCGTGGAGAGAGCCATCAGAACACATCTACACTTCCAACTCATATGTTCTGAGAAAGAACCACCTACTCATGTGTTGAGACCAAGATATTCCATTCCCACCATATGAATCTTGATCTCTAGCCTTTCCCAAGTTGCTTTCCACTCAAATCTTCTTTCCACCAAATCCAAATCCTGTGAGAGAGAGTTGAGTGTTGGGGAGACTATCATTTGAAGCACAAGAGCAAGGAGTTCATCATCAACACACCATTTGTTACTTCTTGGAGAGTGGTGTCTCCTAGATTGGCTAGGTGTCACTTGGGAGCCTCCGACAAGATTGTGGAGTTGAACCAAGGAGTTTGTAAGGGCAAGGAGATCGCCTACTTCGTGAAGATCTACCGCTAGTGAGGCAAGTCCTTCATGGACGATGGCCATGGTGGGATAGACAAGGTTGCTTCTTCGTGGACCCTTCGTGGGTGGAGCCCTCCGTGGACTCGCGCAACCGTTACCCTTCGTGGGTTGAAGTCTCCATCAACGTGGATGTAGGTTAGCACCACCTATCCGAACCACGGGAAAAACATCCATGTCTCCAATTGCGTTTGAATTCTCCAAACCCTTCCCTTTATATTCTTGCAAGTTGCATGCTTTACTTTCCGCTGCCTATTCACTCTTTGCATGCTTGCTTGATATGTATTGTGAATGCTGAAATTATGCCTGAACTACACTTAAACCAAAAAGGGTTAAAAATTGCAACTTTAGCATTAAGTGTCTAATCACCCCCCTCTAGACACATCTACTTCAAGGTCCTACAAGTGGCATCAGAGCTTTGGTCTCCATTGCCTTGGTTTAATCACCATTGGAGGGATGGATGTGTCTACCTTAGGGAGTCTTAGACATAGAGTGCCTATTCTTGATGGAGAGTATTTTCATGAGTGAAAAAATGAGATGCTTGTAATTTTCAATCAATATCATTTGAACAAGTATATTGCTAGTCCTTGTGCACCTCATATCGATCCTTTGCATCCTACCCTAGATGAAGATATTGACATGATTCGCAATCTTAGAACTATTGAGCTCATCATTAGAGGATTGCCCAAAAATTTGATTGCTAGTTTTCCTACTCTTAATTGTGCCTATACTATATGGAAATTTCTTGAGGAACGATTTCCCGATCATTCCTTAAAAAATTTGGATGAAATTCTCCATAAATCTATTGCCTTGAGTAAGATGAACTCTAGTGATCCTAGTTTTGGTGATTGTCTATTTGAGCTTACAAATCTCAAGCGTGCTAAAGGAGATGTTGGAATCATTATATCCGAAGCTATAAGAATTCATAAAAGTGACCACTTTGATGATCATTTATCTAATGAATTACCCTCTCTAGGAAATGATGAGTCACAAGATCATGGTGAACATGGATACTATGATGATAATGGTGATGATAGTGACTTCGATCTTGATGATGAAATGAGACACTTTGGTCTTACGGCAAATCTTCGGGGATATGCGTCAGGAGGAAAGGAATGGGTTCTTGATAGTGGATGTACTCATCATATGACTGAAGATGGAGAGATGTTCCGTGAGCTTGCTGAAAATGACGGCCCTCGAAAATATGTCACCTTTGGTGATAATTCAAAGGGTAAAGTGGTTGGCCTTGGTAAGGTGGCCATCTCACATGATAGTTCCATTCAAAATGTCATGCTCGTTGAATCTCTCAGCTACACCTTACTTTCAGTATCTAGACTTGCTGATTTTGGTTTGAATGTCCTATTTACTGAGGTAGATTGCCAAGTATTTCATCGAGACAATCATAAAATGGTCTTTACCGGTATGCGTAGAGGTGATCTTTACATTGTCGATTTCTCTAAAAAGGCACAACCTAAAACTTGCTTTATTGCTAAATCCTCAAAAGGTTGGTTGTGGCATAGACGACTAGGTCACGTTGGCATGAGAAACCTTGACAAGCTTATTAAAGGAAATCATATCCTTGGAGTTAACGATGTCATATTTGATAAGGATAGACTTTGTAGTGCTTGTCAAGCAGGTAAACAGGTTGGAGGAAGGCATCCCGTGAAGAACATCATGACCACAAGGAGGCCACTCGAGCTACTTCATATGGATCTTTTTGGTCCCAACGCCTACAAGAGTCTCGGTGGAAATTCTTTTGGTCTAGTTATAGTTGATGATTTTTCAAGATTTACGTGGGTGTTCTTTCTTAATGACAAGTCGCTGGTCCAGAAGATCTTCAAAAACTTTGCTAGGAAGGCCCAAAATCAGTTTGACGTGAAGATCAAGAAGGTTCGGAGTGACAACGGAACGGAGTTCAAGAACGCAAATGTGGACACCTTTCTTGACGAAGAAGGGATTTCACACGAGTTCTCGGCTACGTACACACCTCAACAAAATGGAGTTGTTGAGAGGAAGAACCGGACGCTCATCGAAATGGCAAGAACGATGCTTGATGAATACAAGACACCGAAGCACTTTTGGGCAGAAGCGGTTGAGACAGCTTGTCACGCAACAAATCGCTTGTATCTTCACAAGCTACTCGGCAAGACGGTATACGAGCTCCTCACCGGTAACAAACCCCAAGTTGGATACTTTCGAGTATTCGGCTCAAAGTGCTACATTCTTGATAAGCATCGTCGTTCAAAGTTTGCTCCTAAATCTCATGAAGGTTTCCTACTTGGTTATGGCTCAAACTCTCACACTTACCATGTCTACAACAATTTCATCCGAAAGGTTGAAGATACGGTAGATGTGAAGTTTGATGAATCTAATGGCTCGCAAGTAGAGCAATTGCCAATTGATGTAGGAGACAAAGACCCTTCAGAAGCAATCCAAGACTTGTCCATTGGCAAAATTCGTCCAACGGAGGTGAAGGAGAGTACTTCATCCGTCCAAGTGGAAGCTTCTACTTCACGACAAGGTGAACCAAGAATCGACACGGAAGCATCCACAAGTGGGACACACCAAGATGAAGAAGACAAGGAAATGCATCAAGACGAACATCAACAACCTCCTTCTCCACCATGACAAGAGAACGACAACGTCAACAATGAAGAAGGCCAAGAAGAAGAACAAGATGAAGAAGATGTTCAACGAAGACCCAAGCAAAAGCTCTCACGAGTTCGAGCAAGAATTGCCAAAGATCATCCCGTCGAGCAAATCTTGAATGATATACAAACCGGGAGAATCACTCGCTCAAAGACTCGTTTAGCTAACTTTTGTGAAAACTATTCATTCATCTCTAGCATTGAACCTATGAAGGTTGAAGAAGCATTGGAAGATCCGGATTGGATAAACGCTATGCATGAAGAGCTACACAACTTTGAGAGAAACCAAGTTTGGACATTGAGAAGCCCGACAACAACCACAACATCATTGGTACCAAATGGGTGTTTCGCAACAAGCAAGATGAAGATGGACAAGTGGCTCGCAACAAAGCACGTCTCGTCGCCCAAGGGTACACACAAGTCGAAGGTATGGACTATGGTGAGACATATGCTCCCGTTGCTAGACTTGAGTCCATTCGCATCTTACCTGCCTATGCTAATCACCATAACATCACCTTGTACCAAATGGACATTAAAATTGCTTTTCTAAATGGTGAAATAGAGGCGGAAGTTTATGTCAAACAACCTCCCGGCTTTATCAATCCTAAGAAACCAAATCATGTTTACAAACTTCACAAAGCTCTTTATGGTCTTAAACAAGCTCCTAGAGCATGGTATAAATGCTTGACCAAGTTCCTTATTGCAAGTGGTTTTGAAATTGGTAAAATTGATTCTACTCTTTTTACTAAAAGGGTTAATGGAGAACTATTTGTATGCCAAATTTATGTTGATGATATCATATTTGGTTCAACTAACCCTCTCTTTAGTGAAAAGTTTGGAAAGCTAATGTCAGAGAAGTTTGAGATGTCTATGATGAGTGAACTCAAGTTCTTTCTCGGTTTGCAAATTAAGCAAACTAAGGAAGGTACATTTGTCTCTCAAACGAAGTACACCAAGGACTTATTCAAGAAGTTCAATATGCAAGAATGCAAAGGTATGTCTACACCCATGCCTACTAGTGGACATCTTGATTTGACCAAAGATGGTGAACCGGTTGATCAAAAGGTTTATCGCTCTATGATTGGTTCTTTGTTATACCTATGTGCTTCACGTCCCGACATTATGATAAGTGTGTGCATGTGTGCACGTTATCAAGCTGCTCCTAAAGAATGTCATCTTAAGGCCGTAAAAAGGATAGTGAGATACTTAATTCATACACCAAACTTCGGCATTTGGTATCCTAAGAGGTCTTCTTTTGATCTTGTTGGCTATTCCGACTCGGATTATGCCGGGGACAAGGTTGATAGAAAGTCTACTTCGGGTACTTGTCAATTTCTTGGTAGATCTCTTGTGTCTTGGTCTTCCAAGAAACAAAACTCGGTATCCTTATCCACCGCCGAAGCGGAATACATTGCTGCTGGTTCATGTTGTGCTCAATTACTTTGGATGACCCAAACTCTTAAAGATTATGGGATCTATGTGAAACATGTTCCACTACTTTGTGACAATGAAAGTGCTATCAAAATTGGTCATAATCCTGTACAACATTCTCGAACTAAGCATATTGAAGTTCGTCATCATTTCACTCGAGACCATGTTGCTAAGGGTGACATTGATCTTAAGCATGTTCGCACCGATAAGCAATTAGCAGATATATTTACTAAACCTCTTGATGAGAAAGTATTTTGCAGGTTGAGAGGTGAATTGAACATTATTGATGCTTCGAACTTGGAGTAGGAACTCCATTGGATACATGCAAGACATGAGCTTATGACTAATCCATGATATATCTCTTATAATGACTATATTATGTCTTAGATATATTTGTACCTTGCATGTTGTCTAACCCATGTAGGTGCTTGGTTGAATCTAATTCCATGAGATTGCGACTCACTCAAATCTTGAGCAATCTCTACATCACCAAGTCTCTACACAATGGTGGTTGAAGACAAGGAAGCACAAAACCATTCAAACATATCCTTTGACAAATTCTATGTTAAGCTCCAAGTGGTGCTTGTCATTTTTGGATACACAAGTGCTCTTCCTTGCAAGAACTAACCCATGTAGGTAGATGAACTCAAACTCCAAGTGGTGCTCCCAACTCTTGATGAGCTACATCAACCTTGAGCACCCACACAAGTTCAACTACATGAGCAAGAACCACACCACCACCCAAGGTATGTTATTCCATCTTAGAGAAGCTTTACTCCAAGACATGAGTCAAAGCAACTCAACAAGATGTGAATACATCAAGATGCTTAAACGAAAAATGGTAACCCCATTTTGAGCTTAAACGATGAGTTTGACCTATGATCAAGTGTTCTCACTTGACTCCTAAGTCAATATACTCTAACATAGGTGACTATGTCACCGCCCAACTCTAGATGAAGTTCTCTTGTGTTCTTTTTGTGTTAATGCATTTGTCTCATGCATGTTTATTTTCTTTCTCTTTTTCAACTTCATCTAGATCTTTCAGTTTCTTCTCTTTCTGTTTTTGTTCTGCTTTTTCTGCATCCAATTCCTTGTAAATCCTTCAGGTAATTCATTGGAAATCTTTGTGAGATCCTACATGTCTAGTGAGCTGAGGTGACAAGTGTTTTTCTCTATGTAAACTCGGTTTCACCAACTTGTAATTTTCGGTCCAACCGAATCTTTTCGGTACCACCAAAACATGCCACTCGGTGCCACCGACTTCGCAACAGGAAAAACAGTTTGCCACTTGTTCTATATTTCTTTTGATCCAGCTCTACTCAATGAATCTTGTCCTCTACAAGCATCACATTTTTATCCATTGCTTTGTGCTGAGTCTCAAGGACCAAACCTATACGACGGATTCCAGAAAGCCCTTCTTGGAAATTGATGTCAAAGGGGGAGAGAGAGATCACTCAAAGCTCAAGGGGGAGAGAAAGTCTCAAGGACCACACCTACAAGAGAGAAAGTATTAAGGGGGAGAAAGAGATTTCCAGGGGGAAAGAATACTCAAGGATCCCAGATGTCCCAGATGCTTGATGTTTAAGAGGAGAGATGTCACATGTGTTTTTGGGGGAAAGACATGTTCATATGTGCTTATTTGCATTAAGTTCTATCCATTTGTATCTTTCAGCTCTGATTTTCTGTTCCCTATCTTCTCCCAATATCCCATGTAAGATTCAGGGGGAGCAAGACACCTAAGGGAAAGAAATCAGTCAAATTCATTGCATATCTTTACTCTTGGGGACATGTTGAATCCAATGTGGTACCTAGTACTCACTCTCTACATGTCATCCCAGTCTTGGTATTCTTGTGGTTTCTTTTGTTTGCTCTGGATAGTGGATGTACCTGTGTTATCTAACCTTGTTTGTGCAGGTTCATTCCATCCTAAGCCAGCCAAGGACTACAAGGTAAGTGTATGCATCGAAAATCATGAGTATGAGGAATTCTTGCTTATATGCATACTGTTTGCAAGAAGGACTCATGAGCATGAAGGTATTTTCCTTGATAATCTTTTGCTCTGATGCATATGGCCAAGATACATGTAACACATTGCCTACTCTGTCATGGTTATGCTCTCACATGCCTCTATATTTCATATTTACATGAGTGCATACATGTAGGGGGAGCCTATGCTTGTTACATGTCCTTCCAAAGCTTTACTTGCTGTTCTCTATATCTTTATCTAAAGCTTTGATGTATGTTGCCATCAATTACCAAAAAGGGGGAGATTGAAAGCACAAGTGCTCCCTAGGTGGTTTTGGTAATTAATGACAACATATCTCTTGTTGGACTAACGTTTCTATCTAGTATGTTTCAGATAAGTTCAACAATGGAGTGGCATGGACTAAAGGTTGTGGGAAGTTCTCCAAGATGCTAAGGACAAAGGATTGGCTAAAGCTTAAAGCTCAAGACTCTTCATTTTACATTTTAGTGATCCAAGATCACATTGAGTCCATAGGAAAAGCCAATACTATCAAGGAGGGATGAGGTGTTGCTTAATGAGCCTCTTGCTCAAGTGCTTAATGATATGCTCCAAAATCCTCAGCTACTTTCCCACTTCCACATATGATCTAAACCCAAAGCCAAACTCGGACCTACCGATTATTTCTATCTGGCGCCACCGAGTTTCACTTGTCATAGCCACTGCTAGAAACCCTAATCAGTTCGGTCTCACTGATGGGATCTCGGTCTCACCGAGATGGGCTTGCAAACTCTCTGTTACCTATTGCAATACCCTCGGTTCCACCGAGATATGCAATCAGCCCCACCAAGTTTGCTTGGCCAACTCTCTGTTTCGCTTATTACCCAAATCGGTCCCACCGAGTTTGAGTAATCGGTCAAACCGAGTTTTGGATTTACCCTAACCCTAGCACATCGGTCCCACCGAGTTGATCCAGTCGATCCCACCGAAAATCTCTAACGGTCACTAGGTTTACCTTTTCGGTCCGACCGACTTTGTTGATTCGGTCCCACCGAGATTGGTAAATTTTGTGTAACAGTTGGATTTTGTGTGGAGGCTATATATACCCCTCCACCTCCTCTTCACTCGTGGAGAGAGCCATCAGAACACATCTACACTTCCAACTCATATGTTCTGAGAAAGAACCACCTACTCATGTGTTGAGACCAAGATATTCCATTCCCACCATATGAATCTTGATCTCTAGCCTTTCCCAAGTTGCTTTCCACTCAAATCTTCTTTCCACCAAATCCAAATTCTGTGAGAGAGAGTTGAGTGTTGGGGAGACTATCATTTGAAGCACAAGAGCAAGGAGTTCATCATCAACACACCATTTGTTACTTCTTGGAGAGTGGTGTCTCCTAGATTGGCTAGGTGTCACTTGGGAGCCTCCGACAAGATTGTGGAGTTGAACCAAGGAGTTTGTAAGGGCAAGGAGATCGCCTACTTCGTGAAGATCTACCGCTAGTGAGGCAAGTCCTTCGTGGGCGATGGCCATGGTGGGATAGACAAGGTTGCTTCTTCGTGGACCCTTCGTGGGTGGAGCCCTCCGTGGACTCGCGCAACCGTTACCCTTCGTGGGTTGAAGTCTCCATCAACGTGGATGTAGGATAGCACCACCTATCCGAACCATAGGAAAAACATCCGTGTCTCCAATTGCGTTTGAATTCTCCAAACCCTTCCTTTTACATTCTTGCAAGTTGCATGCTTTACTTTCCGCTGCCTATTCACTCTTTGCATGCTTGCTTGATATGTATTGTGAATGCTGAAATTATGCCTAAACTACACTTAAACCAAAAAGGGTTAAAAATTGCTACTTTAGCATTAAGTGTCTAATCACCCCCCCCTCTAGACACATCTACTTCGAGGTCCTACACAGAGCCACAGTGGCTCGAGGCCAAGCTCGCAGTTGTGCTCAGCGCAGCACCAGGAACCCGTAGCCACCACCAGCTCCTTCTCCCGTGCACCGTAGCCTCGAAACCAACCTCACCCGAACTCCGGCCGCCGCCACGAGCTCGATTCCGGCGAGCTCGCTCCACCCCAGCTCCTCCCACTTGCCCCCCTAGATGCGCGCAAGCCCCAGCTATGTGTAGCACATCTCCGCCGTCGTTTTGGTCGCCTGAGGGTGTTTTCCGAAGCCCTCCGCCGTCTCGGCCTCGCCGGCGACTCAACGCCGGTGGGATTAGCCCTGTTGACCGGTGGGTTTGACCACTGACGTGGACTGGGTGGGCCCAGTTTGACTCCCCTGAGTCAATGACAAGTGGGGCCCCTCTATTAACTAAATCAGATTAGTTTTAATTAAAGATAATTAGCTTAATTAACTACTGAGACACGGGACCCACCAGTCAGGTTTGACCTGGACGTCTCCGTTGACCACTGACGTCACCCTGACGCAATGCTGACGCAGTAATGCATTTTCTGGATTTATTTTTATTCAGGAAATTCCAGAAAATGTTTAAAACTTCTAAAAATCATAGAAATTCAACCGTAACTCCAAATGAAATAATTTATATATGAAAAATTATCACAAAAATTCAATCTATCCATATTTAATGGTTTCATGAATGACAAAACAAGTTTACCTTGCTGTTTAAGCAGAATAAGGAAATGCACTATTAAGGCCATGTTTAATGACCTAATCTTTGAATCTTTGATTCAAATGAGTTCATTCCTTTCTGTTATAGCTTGCATTAGGCCAAGACACATTCATATTGCCATGTCATAGCATGCATCATATTGTTGCATATCGTCATGTGTTGATTGTGTTCGATGTGTTCTTCGTGGTAGGTTCTGCCTCCGAGGATATTCACGAGTATCCAATTGAAGGGCAGTATCCCGCTACCACTCCATCAGGCAAGCAACCCATTGATCATTCCGATACAAACCCATGTTCTCACTTCTGCTGTGTGCTACCGTAGTTGAACCCTTATCCTCTGCATGACCTGTCATTGCCACAGTAACTAGATGAAACCCACTAGCATGTGTAGGAGTTGATTGAGCCATGTTTTGTGATTCCTACCTTTCTATGCCTGCTATGCTTAGAGTTGTGTCAAGTCTGGTTCATCTGGGTGATGGGCTAGAGTGAAATGATTATGTCGGTAATGCGAGGGATGTGTGGAACATGTTTTGGTAAAGGTATCGATGAGAGGCCATGTAGGAGTACATGGTGGGTTGTTTCATTGAGGCCGTTCCTAAGAACTGAGATCTGTATGTGTGATTTTAAGATTCAGCTACTACCATGCATTGGGATCCTTAATTGACCCTCTCGAATTCTTAATCACCCTAGTACTTTGTCCAGGAGTTGCAAATAGTTTCTGGTGTTTGTAGGTTATGTGTTGACGGCCGTGCGTAGCGCTGACCCTAGGGGTGGGCTATGTTGCGGTAGATACACCGTGGCCGGGTATGCCGGGCGCCCGTTTGGCGTCTCGGGACCCTGTTCACATCGTTCGGGTCCGTATGTGGAAACCTCGGCCGGACTCCCTGCGGATGGAACCTGGATAGGCGATAAACCTGGACTAGAGACTTAAGTGTTTAGGTAGGCCGTGGCCGACACCCTCGCTGGGCTTCCGCTTGAAGGTTGCCGAGTACATGTCATGTAAACGACGGTAAGTGGTGAAAGCGTGTATGACGAAGTACACCCCTGCAGGGTATAAAACTATTCGAATAGCCGCGTCTGCGGTAAAGGACTACTTGGTTGCCTATACAGTTCATAGACAAGTTAATGGATACTACTAAAAGACTCAAGATAAGTGTGAGTACCGAGGATGGCCCTCTCGTAGGATGACGAGGGAGGATCCCCGGTGGAGTATTGTGTTGGTGAGTAGTGGACTCGTGTGTGAAAACTATTTTACTAGAGAAGTTCCGTGGGATAGCTTAGCCAAGAGTCAAAGCTGGCTTGCTGCAATAACCCCACCACCTTCTTGAGAATGAGCATGTATAGTAGGTTCTGATGTAAGACTTGCTGAGTACCCTGTACTCATGTTTGCTTATTTATTGTTTTCAGATGACAACACTGCCCCCTCCGATGGGTTTTATGTAGACCTTGATGTCGACGAGTGACTAGCCACCCAGGTGGTGATCCTGGCCATGGAGGGCCCTATGTAGATAGACAGGCTTCGAGAAGCCTTCTTTCTTTCTAGTGTCTGTACTCAGACTAGTTGCTTCCGCATGTGCTTGTATGATTGTATGACTTGAGTGTCGGGTCATGTGACCCCTATCTGTATGAACATATTATGTATGGCTCTCTAGAGCTTTTAAATAAAGTACTTGAGTTGTAGACTTTTGTTGTGATGCCATGTTGTATGTACTCATATCGGGCATATTGTGTGTATGATTGAAATGCTTGGTATGAGTGGGATCCGACAATCTAGTTGTTTATCCTTGGCAGCCTTTCTTATGGGGAAATGTGGTCTAGTGTTCCTCGAGCCATAGTAGTCCGCTACAGCCCGGTTCACCGGAGTCCTGCTAGCCTAGCACTACTGCTCATGATGCTTGACTAGCCGGCATGTGATTCACTTCGTTCCTATGTCTGTCCCTTCGGGGAAATGTCACACGGTGACTTCCAGAGTCCTGCCTAGCCTGCTACAGCCCGGGTTCCCCGGAGTCCTGTTAGCCCAGTGCTACAGCCCGGAATCACTCGCTGATGACCGACATGCTCGATGTGATTCATGTATGCCTGTCTCCATAGGTCTGTGCCGCTTTGGGTTCACGACTAGCCATGTCGGCCCGGGTTCTCTGTCATATGGATGCTAGCGACACTATCATATACATGAGCCAAAAGGAGCAAACGGTCCCGGGCCATGGTAAGGCGACACCCGTGGGATACCGTGCGTGAGGCCGCAAAGTGATATGAGGTGTTACCGGCTAGATCGATGTGGCTTGGAATCGGGGTCCTGACAGCGTTGGCATCAGAGCCGGACTCCCTGTAGGTTCGTTGAGCCAAACTGGTCGATGTTGAGTCTAGAAATGCTTTAGTTATATGTAGGGGAATTGATTGTGGGAGGGAACGTGAGGCTCTTTTACTCCTTTACTCTATGCCTCTGATCTGAGTCATTCTCTTCTCATTCAACATGGGTTAAGGACTAGGCTCTCTTCTTCTATCAGGTTCACGTGATGCTAATCCGTAGTAGCTTATAGGATTATTGTTACAAGTCCCAGTTCAGTTTCTACTATTCCTAGTATGTTGCTAATTGGATCAGAACCTTGATATAATGTTGTTGAGTGGTATTGCGAACTGTTGTGGATGTCTCAATTCTTTTTCTGAGCATTTACAGCTGTTATGCTGTCCAATTTTCCCTAGAAATTCTAATGTCTTTGCATTGTGGTTGTGCTTTCAGATGGCCAACCATGCTCAAAACCAAGTGGTTCGCCTGACCCGGTGCCTCGACGTGCCCGGTCATACTGCTATGTTAGTCCGGGTCATGATCAAGACGGGTTACCGTTAGTATCCCGAATACACCGTCGAAGAGCAGTTCCGTGACTTTAATCAAAGCCAGTATTTCTGCACCGTCAGGATATTTCCTTCTTATCCTGGATCTACCGAGCCCCTTCACTGTTCCTATGGGCTCGGGGTTACCGTTGAGATGGTTGTGCAGGATGCTGCCTATTCCATGATGACCATCATGCGAGTCCGGACTGGCCTGCTTCGGAACACCGACTTCCGTTACATGCCAGCTTCACTTCCGGGAGCGCAAGGGTATCTTCAGGCTATCTATGCTGACTCCACTTAGGAGGACTCATTAACTCGTACCACTGCCGAGATGCTCGGAGATAAGGACCGAGAGAATCGGGCCTTGAGGCTGGAGCTTTTTAATACCCGTGCTGATCATTGGACCACATTGACTCGGTTTGCACCTGCGGTGCAAGCTGGATGTATGGATACAAGGGATCTGTATCCTGTGAGATCAGCTCTGCCAGACATGGTGGATTGGCGTGATGTGGGAGGCATCACCCCACCCTGTGGTCCCCACAGGCCACCGTTTGTTGGTCCAAGACCTCATCCTAGCCCCTATGGTCCACAGGCTCCTCAGGACCGTCTGTTCCCAGATGGTTACGTTGAAATTCCAGGCTATGGAGGTGACTTCTATGAGGACTACTATGGAGCTGTCTGAGTTAATAGTAGTACCACTAGTATTGTAGTAGTTGTATCTCCACTGTCCTGTGTGACTTGTGGAATATGACTTTGCGTGTAATCGATTCCGGAGGTGTAGACAAATAATGTATAGGAGCTTGGAATGCCTCCGATGAGATGTAATGTCTTTCATCATAGTTGTACTGTAGCCTGGGCTTGTACTAAACTATGCATGATGTGTATGACCGTTGGTATATATATGGCAGTTTTATATTACCATGGCATACGGATGAACATCTCTGCATTCCGTGTTATCCATTACATTCTGCACTCCCTTGCTAAGTTTGAGCCATCTTTGTCTAAACCGTTGTCTTGTTTTCTCCTAGGATGGTCAACACCCGCAGCAACCCTGCTGCTCCGGAGTAGGGGGAAGCCAGTGCAGCTAGAGGTGAAAATCTGCCTCACCCGCCTTCTCTGGCAGAAGTGATGCTGGAAGCGGAAAGAAACAAGCGTGAGACTAACTGCCTGCTGGAGCGGATTGAGCAGAACACTGCATGCCACCCATGAAATGACTTGGTGTCAATCAATGACTTTATCAAGCTGTACCCACCAAAGTTTAACCATTCCGTCAAGCCCCTCGATGCGGATGACTGGCTTCGCAGCATCACCCACAAGCTAAGTTCTGCCAACGTAGCCAAAGCCGACAAGGTTACTTATGCTGCCTATCACCTCGAAGGCCCTGCTAGCCTCTGGTGGGAAAATTTTGAAGCTATGCGCCCGGTCGGCCAAATCACTACTTGGGCTGAATTCAGTGAGGCTTTCCGTGAGCATCACATTCCGGAAGGTCTCATGGATCGCAAGAGGGAGGAGTTCTGCAACTTCACCCAAGGAAGACTGACTGTGGATGCATATAGTCGTGAATTTGGGAATCTGGCACGCTATGCCCCTGAAGAGGTATCTACTGACGCTAAGAAGCAGGCAAGGTTCCGCAAGGGACTTAGCCCTGAGCTTCGCCGCGATCGCCGTCTGCACGAGTGCACATCCTTTCAGAAGTTGGTCAATAAAGACATCAGTGCTGAGACAGGCCAGACTGATTATGACGCTTCACGCAAGCACTCCCGTGATTTTGGCTCTTCATCCGGCTCTGGAGCTCAGAAGCGCCGGGTGTGGATTCCAAGCACGGCACTGCCACCCAGGTTCATTCCGAGGCCATCCTTTGAGGCGCCTCGTCCCAACCAGCAATTTGCACCTCCCAAGCCCTATGGTGGCCCCGCTGCTAATGCTGCTCCACGCCCCAATGTGGTGACATGCTTCAAGTGTGGAGAGGCAGGTCACTATAGCCGAGAGTGTCCCCAGAACAACAACCCCAATCAAACTGGAAAGTCCGTTGGTCGTGGTAAGACAGCGGGAAAGACTTTCTACGCCAAGCCGGCCACCACTGCACGTGGCCATGTCAATTATGTTTCAGCAGAGGAGGCTCATGAGGATCCTAACGTCGTCCTTGGTACGCTCCTTGTTAACTGCCATCCGGCATCTGTTCTTTTCGACACTAGAGCATCTCATTCATTCATATCCGAGAACTATGCTTGATTGCATAACACGACATTCTGTGACATGCCCTCTACCATGGAAATTCAAACCCCTGGCTCTAGATGGCAAACTTCTAGAGTAAGCCATGGGAACGAAATTCTTGTCGATAGACTTGTCTTCCTTGCATCCTTAATACCTCTCAAGTCCTCCGACATAAACATCATCTTGGGTATGGACTGGATGTCAGCTCATTATGCTAGGATTGATTGTGCCACTAGAACCGTTCAACTTACTCACCCCTCGGGCAAGACAGTTAATGTCTTAACTCGAGTGGCCAAGCGCCAACTTTACTCCCTAAATGCCAACCCCCTTCCAGACCTTGAGGATGTTCCGGTAGTCCGAGACTTCCCGGATGTCTTTCCAGAAGAACTGTCAGGTGTTCCACCTGACAGGGATGTCGAGTTTGTGATAGACCTTGTTCGAGGAACCGTTCCAATTTCTAGAAGACCCTACAAGATGGCCTTAGAACTAGCCGAGCTTACGAACCAACTCGATGAGTCCTTGAAAAAGGGTTTCATCCGTCCTAGTTCCTCTCCTTGGGCTTGCCCCGTCCTCTTCGTTAATAAGAAGGATGGAACAGATCGAATGGATGTGGACTACCGACCTGTCAACTTGGTCACCATCAAGAATAAATACCCGCTTCCCAGGATCAACGATCTGTATGATCAGCTCGCTGGATCCTCAGTCTTCTCCAAGATGGATTTGAGGTTGGGTTACCATCAAATCAAAATTAGAAACGGGGACATTCCCAAAATGGCCTTTGTTACTCGTTATGGCCAATACGAGTACACCGTCATGTCCTTCGGTTTAACCAATGCCCCGACTACCTTCTCTCGGTTAATGAACTCGGTCTTCATGGAGTACTTGGATAAATTCGTCGTAGTATACCTCGATGACATACTCATCTACTCCAAGAATGAAGAGGAACATGCCGAACATCTAAGGCTGGTATTGATGAAACTTTGAGAGCATCGCCTTTATGCCAAATTCTCCAAGTGTGAATTTTGGTTGCCAGAAGTGACCTATCTAGGCCATGTAATCTCTAGTAAGGGTATTGCTGTCAATCCCGAGTGAGTTCAAGCCGTCCTTGATTGGACTCCACCTGAAACGGTCAAGCAAGTTCGGAGTTTCTTTGGCCTAGCGAGCTATTGCCGCCGCTTCATCGAAAATTTCTCCAAGATTGCTAAACCTCTAAATGAACTCCTCAAGAAAGATAAAAAGTTCGAGTGGACTCCACAGTGCGAGATCAGTTTTCAGGAACTGAAAAGACGCCTGACATCTGCCCCCATACTGGTACCACCAGACTTCTCCAAGGACTTTATTATCTATTGCAACGCCTCGCGACAAGGACTAGGTTGCATACTCATGCAAGATCGTCAGGTAATTGCCTATGCTTCACGGCAATTACACCCACATGAGGAAAATTATCCCACACATGATCTAGAGCTTGCAGCTGTAGTCCATGCACTTAAAACTTGGCGACATTACCTTCTCGGTAATCGTTGCGAGATCTTCACCAATCACCAAAGCTTGAAATATATCTTCACCCAACCAGATTTGAATCTCAGGCAAAGACGTTGGGTTGAGTTGATCTCGGACTACGACTTAGGAATAACTTACACCCCGGGCAAAGCCAATGTCATGCTTGATGCGCTAAGCCGTAAGTCCTATTGTAACAACCTGATGTTACAACAAAGTCAACCACTTCTCCATGAGGAATTTCGTAAGCTAAATCTTCACATTGTTCCTCGAGGATTCCTATCCACCCTGGTGGCGAAACCTACCCTTATGGATCAAATCATAACCGCCCAGCGGTATGACAAGGGCATATCCCGGATTAAGGAAAACATTGCTAGCGGAGTTGCTAAATGTTTCTCCATGGATGAGCGAGGTGATGTCTTCTTTGAGAACCGTCTGGTGGTTCCCAAGAAACAACATCTGCGCCAGTTGATCCTTAAGGAAGCTCATGCATCCCCTCTCACCATTCATCCCGGTAGTACTAAAATGTACCAAGACCTACGCCAGAGGTTTTGGTGGACTAGGATGAAGAGAGAAATCGCTCAATACATTGCTAGCTGCAACGTCTGTCGTCGTGTTAAAGCAGAGCACCAACGGCCTGCTGGCACCTTTCAACCTTTGGCTATTCCTGAATGGAAATGGGACAAAATCAGTATGGATTTCATCACTGGGTTTCCCAGGACCAAGAGAGGGAATAATTCCATCTTCGTTGTGATCGACCGACTTTCCAAAGTAGCCCACTTTCTACCTGTTCGTGAGAGTATCACCGCTAGCGAGCTAGCCGATTTATACATCTCCCGAATAGTGTCTCTTCATGGTGTCCCATTGGAAATTAACTCAGACCGTGGGAGTCTCTTCACCTCTCGATTTTGGGAAAGTTTCCAAAATGCTATGGGAACTCGTCTCTCTATTAGTACCGCCTTCCATCCTCAATCAAGTGGTCAAGTGGAGCGAGTCAATCAAATTCTGGAAGATATGCTCCGAGCTTCTGTTATCTCGTTCGGAATAGTTGGGAGAAATGCCTTCCATTCGCGGAGTTTGCTTATAACAATAGTTATCAAGCTAGCTTGGGCAAAGCTCCTTTCGAAGTTCTTTATGGACGAAAATGTCAAACACCTCTTAACTAGTCAGAAACCGGGGAAAGACAACTCTTTGGCCCGGATATGATTCAGGAAGCAGAAGAGCAGGTTCGCGTTATTCGTGAGAAATTGAAAACAGCCCAATCTCGTCAAAAGAGTCAATATGATTGTAAACATAAGCTTATGACTTATGAAGTCAACGAGAAGGCTTACCTTCGGGTTACTCCGTTAAAGGGAACCCATCGTTTCGGTATCAAAGGCAAATTGGCTCCTTGTTACATTGGACCCTTTCGCATTCTTGCCAAACGAGGAGAAGTTGCCTACCAATTGGAACTACCTCCGCATCTTTCTAGAGTTCACGATGTCTTCCACGTTTCACAACTCAGGCGTTGCTTCGCGGATCCTATCCGTGGAGTGGACCACGAAACGCTTGATCTACAAGATAACCTCTCTTATCGGGAATATCCCGTTCGTATCCTTGATCAAGCGGAGCGTACCAGTCGACGTCATAATATCAAGTTTCTCAAGGTTCAATGGTCACACCATTTCGAGGAAGAAGCCACTTGGGAAAGGGAGGATCGTCTTCGACTCGAGTACCCCACCTTCTTTCCAGAGGATCCGAAATCTCGGGACGAGATTCTTTTGAGTGGGGGTGAGTTGTCACACCCTAGCTAGTTCAAGCATTAGAGTGTGCATCATGTTTAAATTTCACTTAAATTTGAAATGGGGAAAGCAGAAACCCCCAACACCCCCCTGGAAACAACTAGGGTTTACTAAAATTATTTTCAATGAACCTGAAATGCCCTTCTAAAAAGTTCACCCTCTTTGTCTTAGGTTAGAACCTCTGGCAAAATTGGTCCACAATTTTCTAGGTCAACAGAAGGTCATTGAATTAAATCATAAGTATTTGAATTTGGGCATTTAAATACCATAAAATAATTTAAATGCTCAAATAATTCTGGGAATAAATATTTCCTGTTGGAAATATTCTAAACAGAGCTCACATTTATTTTCAAGATTTTTGGAAATGTTTTAGTATTTTTAATAAAGCTAAACAGTTGCAGTTAAATAGAAAACAGAAACAAAATAAAAAAAAGAGAAGGAAGCCCACCTGGGGCTTACCTAGCTCGGCCCAGCCTACTGGCCCTGCCAGTCATCGTCCACCTCCCGCCAGGAGGACGCGGAGCGCGTGGCCGGCGCCCGCGGCCACACGCCAGCCACCTCCTGCTTCCGCCGACGCCTGGAGACGCCCAGGGACGCACGCGACCCCCACGTCCCCCTCTCATCCTCCCTCACTCTCCCCCTCGTCTCCCTCATCCTCTCCCGCGATGGTCGAGCGCGGACCTCGCCGCCGATCGCCGTAGTCGCCGCCAGAGACATCCCCTCGCCCCTCCGACGAGCCCATTAGCTCCGCCTCGACTCCCTCGCCCTCCCCACCGAGCCACGCTTCGCCGGAGGCCCTGCAGCACCGCCATCGCCGTCTTCTTCAACCTCGGTCCGCCGAGATCGCCGGCGACCGTGCGCCCGCTCCGTTGCTTCCCCGAGCTCCCCAAGACCACTGCTGCACTCCCCGTGAGCTTCTCCTTCGATCCCCACCTCCCCCTTGCTCGTTTGCGCCGTGTAGTCGCCGCCCTCTTCGAGCCCGAGAGCTCCCCGCCGCCGGCCATGGCGCCGTCGTGGCCAGAGCCACAGTGGCTCGAGGCCAAGCTCGCAGTTGTGCTCAGCGCAGCACCAGGAACCCGTAGCCACCACCAGCTCCTTCTCCCGTGCACCGTAGCCTCGAAACCAACCTCTCCCAAACTCCGACCGCCGCCACGAGCTCCATTCCGGTGAGCTCGCTCCACCCTAGCTCCTCCCACTTGCCCCCCTAGATGCGCGCGAGCCCCAGCTACGTGTAGCACATCTCCGCCGTCGTTTTGGTCGCCTGAGGGCGTTTTCCGAAGCCCGCCGCTGTCTCGGCCTCGCCGGCGACTCAACGCCGGTGGGATTAGCCCTGTTGACCGATGGGTTTGACCACTGACGTGGACTGGGTGGGCCCAGTTTGACTCCCCTGAGTCAATGACAAGTGGGGCCCCTCTGTTAACTAAATCAGATTAGTTTTAATTAAAGATAATTAGCTTAATTAACTACTGACATGCGGGACCACCAGTCAGGTTTGATCTGGACGTCTCCGTTGACCACTGACGTCACCCTGACGCAATGCTGACGCAGTAATGCATTTTCTGGATTTATTTTTATTCAGGAAATTCTAGAAAATGTTTAAAACTTCTAAAAATCATAGAAATTCAACCGTAACTCCAAATGAAATAATTTATATATGAAAAATTATCAGAAAAATTCAATCTATCCATCTGTAATGGTTTCATGAATGACAAAACAAGTTTACCTTGCTGTTTAAGCAGAATAAGGAAATGCACTATTAAGGCCATGTTTAATGACCTAATCTTTGAATCTTTGATTCAAATGAGTTCATTCCTTTCTGTTATAGCTTGCATTAGGCCAAGACACATTCATATTGCCATGTCATAGCATGCATCATATTCTTGCATATCGTCATGTGTTGATTGTGTTCCGATGTGTTCTTCGTGGTAGGTTGTGCCTCCGAGGATATTCACGAGTATCCAACTGAAGGGCAGTATCCCGCTACCATTCCATCAGGCAAGCAACCCATTGATCATCCCGATACAAACCCATGTTCTCGCTTCTGCTCTTGTTTACTGCATTAAGACAACGCGTTTCAAACTGCTGTGTGCTACCGTAGTTGAACCCTTATCCTCTGCATGACCTGTAATTGCCACAGTAACTAGATGAAACCCACTAGCATGTGTAGGAGTTGACTGAGCCATGTTTTGTGATTCCTACCTTGCTATGCCTGCTATGCTTAGAGTTGTGTCAGGTCTGGTTCATCTGGGTGATGGGCTAGAGTGAAATGATTATGTCGGTAATGCGAGGGATGTGTGGAACATGTTTTGGTAAAGGTATCGATGAGAGGCCATGTAGGAGTACATGGTGGGTTGTTTCATTGAGGCCATTCCTAAGAACTGAGATCTGTATGTGTGATTTTAAGATTCAGGTACTACCATGCATTGGGATCCTTAATTGACCCTCTCGGCTTCTTAATCACCCTAGTACTCTGTCTAGGAGTTGCAAATAGTTTCTGGTATTTGTAGGTTATGTGTTGGCGGCCGTGCGTAGCGCTGACCCTAGGGGTGGACTATGTTGCGGTAGATACACCATGGCCGGGTATGCCGGGCGCCCGTTTGGCGTCTCGGGACCCTGTTCACATCGTTCGGGTCCGTATGTGGAAACCTCGGCCGGACTCCCTGCGGATGGAACCTGGATAGGCGATAAACCTGGACTAGAGACTTAAGTGTTTAGGTAGGCCGTGGCCGACACCCTCGCTGGGCTTCCGCTTGAAGGTTGCCGAGTACATGTCGTGTAAACGGCGGTAAGTGGTGAAAGCGTGTATGACGAAGTACACCCCTGCAGGGTATAAAACTATTCGAATAGCCGCGTCCACGGTAAAGGACTACTTGGTTGCCTATACAGTTCATAGACAAGTTAATGGATACTACTAAAAGACTCAAGATAAGTGTGAGTACCGAGGATGGCCCTCTCGTAGGATGACGAGGGAGGATCCCCGGTGGAGTATTGTGTTGGTGAGTAGTGGACTCGTGTGCGAAAACTATTTTACTAGAGAAGTTCCATGGGATAGCTTAGCCAAGAGTCAAAGCTGGCTTGCTGCGATAACCCCACCACCTTCTTGAGAATGAGCATGTATAGTAGGTTCTGATGTAAGACTTGCTGAGTACCTTGTACTCATGTTTGCTTATTTATTGTTTTCAGACGACAACACTGCCCTCTCCGATGGGTTTTATGTAGACCTTGATGTCGACGAGTGACTAGCCACCTAGGTGGTGATCCTAGCCATGGAGGGCCCTATGTAGATAGACAGGCTTCGAGAAGCCTTCTTTCTTTCTAGTGTCTGTACTCAGACTAGTTGCTTCCGCATATGCTTGTATGATTGTATGACTTGAGTGTCGGGTCATGTGACCCCTATCTGTATGAACATATTATGTATGGCTCTCTAGAGCTTTTAAATAAAGTACTTGAGTTGTAGACTTTTGTTGTGATGCCATGTTGTATGTACTCATATCGGGCATATTGTGTGTATGATTGAAATGCTTGGTATGAGTGGGATCCGACAATCTAGTTGTTTATCCTTGGCAGCCTTTCTTATGGGGAAATGTGGTCTAGTGTTCCTCGAGCCATAGTAGTCCGCTACAGCCCGGTTCACCGGAGTCCTGCTAGCCCAGCACTACTGCTCAGGACGCTTGACTGCCGACATGTGATTCACTTCGTTCCTATGTCTGTCCCTTCAGGGAAATGTCACGCGGTGACTTCCGGAGTCCTGCCTTGCCTGCTACAGCCCGGGTTCCCCGGAGTCCTGTTAGCCCAGTGCTACAGCCCGGAATCACTCGCTGATGACCGACATGCTCGATGTGATTCATGTATGTCTGTCTCCATGGGTCTGTGCCGCTTTGGGTTCACGACTAGCCATGTCGGCCCGGGTTCTCTGTCATATGGATGCTAGCAACACTATCATATACGTGAGCCAAAAGGCGCAAACGGTCCCAGGCCATGGTAAGGCGACACCCGTGGGATACCGTGCGTGAGGCCGCAAAGTGATATGAGGTGTTACCGGCTAGATCGATGTGGCTTGGAATCGGGGTCCTGACAAAAGATAAGAATTGAAACATAAAGAGAGCATCATGAAGAATATGACTAGCACATTTAAGTCTAACCCACTTCCTATGCATAGGGATTTTGTGAGCAAACAACTTATGGGAACAAGAATCAACTTGCATAGGAAAGCAAAACAAGCATAACTTCAAGATTTTAAGCACATGGAGAGGAAACTTGATATTATTGCAATTCCTATGAGCATATATTCCTCTCTCATAATATTTTTCAGTAGCATCATGAATAAATTCAACAATATAACCATCACATAAAGCATTCTTTTCATGATCTACAAGTATGCAAAGTTGACACTCTTCCAAAATAGTGGGATTAACATTAACTAAAGTCATGACCTCTGCAAACCCACTTTGATAATTATCACAATAAGATTCAACACCCTCCAAAATAGTGGGATTATTACTTCATAAAGTGGACACTCTTCCAAACCCACTTTCATCAATATAATCATCATAAATAGGAGGCATGCTATCATCAAAATAAATTTGCTCATCAAAACTTGGGGGACAAAAAATATCATCTTCATCAAACATAGCTTCCCCAAGCTTGTGGCTTTGCATATCATTAGCATCATGGATATTCAAGGAATTCATACTAACAACATTGCTATCATGCTCATCATACAAAGATTTAGTGCCAAAGTTTTTAATGCATTCTTCTTCTAACACTTTGGCACAATTATCGGAATCCTTATTTCCATGAAAGACATTAAAAAGATGAAGCATATGAGGTAACCTTAATTCCATTTTTTGTAGTTTTCTTTTATAGACCAAACTAGTGATAAAACAAGAAACTAAAAGATTCGATTGCAAGATCTAAAGATATACCTTCAAGCGCCAACCTCCCCAGCAACGGTGCCAGAAAAGAGCTTGATGTCTACTACACAACCTTCTTCTTGTAGACGTCATTGGGCCTCCAATTGCAGAGGTTTGTAGGACAGTAGCAAATTTCCCTCAAGCGGATGACCTAAGGTTTATCAATTCGTGGGAGGCATAGGATGAAGATGTTCTCTCTCAAGCAACCCTGCAACCAAATAACAAAGAGTCTCTTGTGTCCCCAACACACCCAATACAATGGTAAATTGTATAGGTGCACTAGTTCGGTGAAGAGATGGTGATACAAGTGCAATATGGATGGTAGATATAGGTTTTTGTAATCTGAAAATATAAAAACAGCAAGGTAACTAATGATAAAAATGAGCCCAAATGGTATTGCAATGCTAGGAAACAAGGCCTAGGGTTCATACTTTCACTAGTGTAAGTTCTCTCAACAATAATAACATAATTGGATCATATAACTATCCCTCAACATGCAACAAAGAGTCACTCCAAAGTCACTAATAGCGGAGAACAAACGAAGAGATTATTGTAGGGTACGAAACCACCTCAAAGTTATTCTTTATGATCGATCTATTCAAGAGTTCGTACTAGAATAACACCTTAAGACACAAATCAACCAAAACCCTAATGTCACCTAGATACTCCAATGCCACCTCAAGTATCCATGGGAATTATTATATGATATGCATCACACAATCTCATATTCATCTATTCAACCAACACAAAGAACTTCAAAGAGTGCCCCAAAGTTTCTACCGGAGAGTCAAGACGTAAACGTGTGCCAACCCCTATGCCTAAGTTCACAAGGACACGGAACTCGCAAGTTGATCACCAAAACATACATCAAGTGGATCACGTGATATCCCATTGTCACCATAGATAAGCACATGCAAGACATACATCAGGTGTTCTCAAATCCTTAAGGACTCAATCCGATAAGGTAACTTCAAAGGGAAAACTCAATTCATAACAAGAGATTAGAGGGGGAGAAACATCATAAGATCCAACTATAATAGCAAAGCTCGCGATACATCAAGATCGTACCACCACAAGAACACGAGAGAGAGAGAGAGATATCAATCACATAGCTATTGGTACAAACCCTCAGGCCCGAGGGTGAACTACTCCGTCCTCGTCATGGAGAGCACCGAGATGATGAAGATGGCCACCGGAGAGGGATCCCCCACCCCCGCGGCAGGGTGCCAGAACGGGTCTAGATTGGTTTTCGGTGGCTACGGAGGCTTCTGGCGGTGGAACTCCTGATCTTGGTTTCTTTCTGGAAGTTTTGGGTTATATAAGAGGTGCTGGAGTTGGGAACAAGGCAGGGGGGTCTCTGGGCTGGCCACGAGGCAGGGGGTGCGCCCAGTGGGGGTGGGCGTGCCCCCACCCTCGTGGGCAGCCCGAGACTCTTCTGGCCCAATTATTTTACTTCCTGGCCTTCTTATGGTCCAAAAATAAGTTCCGTGAAGTTTCAGGTCAATTGGACTCCGTTTGGTTTTCCTTTTCTGCGATACTCAAAAACAACGAAAAAATAAAAACTGCCACTGGGCTCTAGGTTAATAGGTTAGTCCCAAAAATCATATAAAATAGCATATAAATGCATACAAAACATCCAAGGTTGATAATATAATAGCATGGAACAATCAAAAATTATATATACGTTGGAGACGTATCACTGTTCTTCTTGAAGTTCCCCTTCTTCCCTTTATCCCTTTTCTTGAAACTGGTGGTCTTGTTGACCATCAACACTTGATGCTCCTTCTTGATTTCTACCTCTGCAGCCTTTAGCATTGCGAAGAGCTCAGGAATCGTCTTATCCATCCCTTGCATATTACAGTTCATCACAAAGCTCTTGTAGCTTGGTGGCAGTGATTGAAGAACTCTGTCAATGACACTATCATCAGGAAGATTAACTCCTAGCTGAGTCAAGTGGTTGTGGTACCCAGACATTCTGAATATGTGTTCACTGACAGAACTATTCTCCTCCATCTTGCAGCTGTAGAACTTATTGGAGACTTCATATCTCTCAATACGGGTATTTGCTTGAAATATTAACTTCAAGTCCTGGAACATCTCATATGCTCCATGACGTTCAAAACGTCGTTGGAGTCCCGGTTCTAAGCTGTAAAGCATGGCACACTGAACTATCGAGTAGTCATCAGCTTTGCTCTGCCAGGTGTTCATAACATCTGGCGTTGCTACTGCAGCGGGTTTGTCACCTAGCGGTGCTTCCAAGACATAATTCTTCTGTGCAGCAATGAGGATAGTCCTCAAGTTATTAACCCAGTCCGTGTAGTTGCTACCATCATCTTTCAACTTAGCTTTCTCTAGGAACGCATTAAAATTCAACGAACAACAGCACGGGCCATCTATCTACAATGACATAGAGATGCAAAATACTATCAAGTACTAAGTTCATGATAAATTAAAGTTCAATTAATAAAATTACTTAAGAACTCCCACTTAGATAGATATATCTCTAATCATCTAAGTGATCACGTGATCCATATCAACTAAACCATGTCTGATTAACACGTGAGATGGAGTAGTTTTCAATGGTGAACATCACTATGTTGATCATATCTTCTATATGATTCACCATTGACCTTTCGGTCTCAGTGTTCCGAGGCCATATTTGCATATGCTAGGCTCGTCAAGTTTAACCTGAGTATTCTGCGTGTGCAAAACTGGCTTGCACCCATTGTATGTGAACGTAGAGCTTATCACACCCGATCATCACGTGGTGTCTCGGCACGACGAACTGTAGCAACAGTGCATACTCAGGGAGAACACTTATACCTTGAAATTTAGTGAGAGATCATCTTATAATGCTACCGCCGAACTAAGCAAAATAAGATTCATAAAGGATAAACATAGCATGCAATCAATATAAGTGATATGATATGGCCATCATCATCTTGTGCCTTTGATCTCCATCTCCAAAGCACCGTCATGATCACCATCATCACCGGCTTGACACCATGATCTCCATCGAAGCATCATTGTCGTCTCGCCAACTATTGCTTCTACGACTATCGCTACCGCTTAGTGATAAAGTAGAGCAATTACATGGCGATTGCATTTCATACAATAAAGGGACAACCATATGGCTCCTGCCAGTTGCCGATAACTCGGTTACAAAACATGATCATCTCATACAATAAAATTTAGCATCATGTCTTGACCATATCACATCACAGCATGCCCTGCAAAAACAAGTTAGACGTCCTCTTCTTTGTTGTTGCAAGTTTTACGTGGCTGCTACGGGCTGAGCAAGAACCGTTCTTACCTACGCATCAAAAACCACAACACGGTATAGTGATTGCTTTTTGATCTTCAGAAAGAACCCTGTTCATTGAATCCGATTCAACTAAATTGGAGAAACTGACACCCACCAGCCACCTGTGTGCGAAGCACGTCAGTAGAACCGGTGTCGCGTAAGCGTATGCGTAATGTCAGTCTGAGCCTCTTCATCCAACAATACCGCTGAATCAAGAATTAACTACTGACGACAAGCAATATGTATATACCCACGCCCACAACTCCTTTGTGTTCTACTCGTGCATATAACATCTACGCGTAGACCTGGCTCGGATGCCACTGTTGGGGAACACGGTAATTTAAAAAAAAATTCTACGCACACGCAAGATCATGGTGATGCATAGCAACGAGAGGGGAGAGTGTTGTCTATGTACCCTCGTAGACCGTAAGCGGAAGCATTATGACAACACGTTTGATGTAGTCGTACGTCTTAACGATCGACCGATCCTAGTACCGAAAGTATGACACCTCCACGATCTGCACATGTTCTGCTCGGTGACGTCCCATGAACTCACGATCCAACAGAGTGTTGCAGGAAAGCTTCGTCAGCACGACGACGTGATGACGGTGATGATGATGCTATCCGAACAGGGCTTCGCCTAAGCACTGCTACAATATGACCTAGGTGGATTATGATGGAGGGGGCACCGCACACGGCTAGAAAAAATCAACTTGTGTGTTCTAGGGTGCCCCCTGCCCCCGTATATAAAGGAGCAAGGGGGAGGCCGGCCGGCCTTGGGGCGCGCCAAGGAGAGGGAGGAGTCCTCCTAGTAGGAGTAGGACTCCCCCTTTCCTAGTCCCACTAGGAAGAAGGAGGGGGAAGGAAAGAGAGGGAGAGAGGGAGGGAAAGAGGGGGCGCCAACCCCTCCTTGTCCAATTCTTACTCCCAAGGGGGGCAGCCCTATGGCCTCTCCTCTCTCTCTCACAAGGCCCATGTTGTCCCATTAGTTCCCCTGGGGGTTCCGATAACCCCCCGACACTCCAATAATTATACGGTGACCCCGAGAACTCATCCGGTGTCCGAATATAGTCATCCAATATATCAATCTTTATGTATCGACCACTTCGAGACTCCTCGTCATGTCCATGATCACATCCGGGACTTAGAACTATCTTCCGTACATCAAAACACATAAACTCCTAATACCGATCGTTAAGCGTGCGGACCCTACGGGTTCGAGAACTATATAGACATGACCGAGACACGTCTCCGGTCAATAACCAATAGCGAAATCTGGATGTTCATATTGGCTCCCACATATTCTACAAAGATCTTTATCGGTCAAACCGCATAACGATATATACGTTGTTCCCTTTGTCATCGGTATGTTACTTGCCCGAGATTCGATCGTTGGTATCTCAATACCTAGTTCAATCTCGCTACGGGCAAGTCTCTTTACTCGTTCGATAATGCTTTATCCCGCAACTAACTCATTAGTCACATTGCTTGCAAGGCTTATAGTGATGTGCATTACCGAGAGGGCCCACAGATACCTCTCCGACAATCGGAGTGACAAATCCTAATATCGATCTATGCCAACTCAACAAACACCATCGGAGACACCTGTAGAGCACCTTTATAATCACCAAGTTACGTTGTGACATTTGGTAGCACAAAAAGTGTTCCTCTGGTATTCGGGAGTTGCATGATCGCATAGTCATAGGAACATGTATAAGTTATGGAGAAAGCAATAGCAACAATCTAAACGATCATCGTGCTAAGCTAACGGAATGGGTCAAGTCAATCACATCATTCTCTAATGATGTGATCCCGTTAATCAAATGACAACTCATATCTATGGTTAGGAAACATAACGATCTTTGATTCAATGAGCTAGTCAAGTAGAGGCATACTAGTTACACTCTGTTTGTCTATGTATTCACACATGTACTAAGTTTCCGGTTAATACAATTCTAGCATGAATAATAAACATTTTTCATGATATAAGGAATATAAATAACAACTTTATTATTGCCTCTTGGGCATATTTCCTTCAATCGTTATGTTACTTGCCCGAGATTCGATCATCGGTATCATCATACCTAGTTCAATCTCGTGACCGGCAAGTCTCTTTACTCGTTCCGTAATGCATCATCCCGTGGGTAACTCATTAGACACATTGCTTGCAAGGGTCATAGTGCTGTGCATTACCGAGAGGGCCCAGAGATACCTCTCCGATACACGGAGTGACAAATCCTAATCTCGATCTATGCCAAATCTACAAACACCATCGGAGACAACTGTAGAGCATCTTTATAACCACCCAGTTACGTTGTGACATTTGATAGCACACAAGGTGTTCCTCCGATATTCGGGAGTTGCATAATCTCATAGTATGAGGAACATGTATATGTCATGAAGAAAGCAATAGCAGAGAAACTAAACGATCATTATGCTGAGCTAACGGATGGATATTATCCACCACATAACTCTCTAATGATGTGATCCCGTTCATCAAATAACAACACATGTCTGTGGCTAGGAAACTTAACCATCTTGGATGAACGAGCTAGTCAAGTAGAATCATACTAGGGACACTCTATTTGTCTCTGTATCCACACATGTACTAAGTTTCCAGATAATACAATTCTAGCATGAATAATAAACATTTATCATGATATAAGGAAACATAAATAACAACTTTATTATTGCCTCTAGGGCATATTTCCTTCAGTCTCCCACTTGCACTAGAGTCAATAATCTATAATCTAGATTACATAGTAATGATTCTAACACCCATTGAGTCTTGGTGCAGATCCTGTTCTGCTCGTGAGAGAGGCTTAGTCAATGGGTCTGCAATATTCAGATCTGTATGTATCTTGAAAATCTCTATGTCTCCCTCCTTGACTTGACCATGGATCGAATTGAAGCGTCTCTTGATGTGCTTGGTTCTCTTGTGAAATCTGGATTCTTTTGCCAAGGCAATTGCACCAGTATTGTCACAAAAGATTTTTGTTGCACCCGATGCACTAGGTATTACACCTAGATCGGATATGAACTCCTTCATCCAGACTCCTTCATTTGCTGCTTCCGAAGCAGCTATGTACTCTTCTTCACACGTAGATCCCGCCACGACACTCTGCTTGGAACTACACCAACTGACAGCTCCACCATTCAACATAAATACGTATCCGGTTTGCGACTTAGAGTCATCTAGATTAGTATCAAAGCTTGCATCGACGTAACCATTTATGACGAGCTCTTTGTCACCTCCATAAATGAGAAACATATCCTTAGTCCATTTCAGGTATTTTAGGATGTTCTTGACCACTGTCCAGTGATCCACTCCTGGATTACTTTGGTACCTCGCTGCTAAACTGATAGCAAGGCAGACATCAGGTCTGGTACACAACATTGCATACATTATAGAACCTATGGCTGAGGCATAGGGAATGACTTTCATTTTCTCTCTATCTTCTAATGTGGTCGGGCATTGAGTCTGACTCAACTTCACACCTTGCAGCAAAGGCAAGAACCCTTTCTTTGACTGATGCATTTTGAACTTCTTCAAAACTTTATCAAGGTATGTGCTTTGTGAAAGTCCAATTAAGCGTCTTGATCTATCTCTATAGATCTTGATGTCCAATATATAAGCAGATTCACCGGGGTCTTTCACTGAAAAATTCTTATTCAAGTATCCTTTTATGTCGTTCAGAAATTCAGTATCATTTCTGATCAACAATATGTCAACTACATATAATATAAGAAATGCTACAGAGCTCCCACTCACTTTCTTGTAAATACAGGCTTCTCCAAAAGTCTGTATAAAACCATATGCCTTGATTACACTATCAAAGTGTATATTCCAACTCCTAGAGGCTTGCACCAGTCCATAAATGGATCGCTAGAGCTCGCACACTTTGTTAGCACCTTTTGGATCGACAAAACCTTCTGGTTGCATCATATACAACTCTTCTTTAAGATATCCATTAGGGAGTGCAGTTTTGACATCCATTTGCCAAATTTTATAACCATAAAATGCAGCAATTGCTAACATGATTCGGACGGACTTAAGCATCGCTACGGGTGAGAAGGTCTCATCGTAGTCAACTCCTTGAGCTTGTTGAAAACATTTCGCAACAAGTTGAGCTTTGTAGACAGTAACATTACCATCAACATCAGTCTTCTTCTTGAAGATCCATATATTATCTATGGCCTACCGATCATCGAGCAAGTCAACCAAAGTCCATACTTTGTTCTCATACATGGATCCCATCTCAGATTTCATGGCCTCAAGCCACTTTGCGGAATCTGGGCTCATCATCGCTTCATCATAGTTCGTAGGTTCGTCATGGTCAAGTAACATGACTTCCAGAATAGGATTACCGTGCCAGTCTGGTGCGGATCTTGCTCTGGTTGACCTACGAGGTTCAGTAGTAGCTTGATCAGAAGTTTCATGATCATCATCATTAGCTTCCTGACTAATTGGTGTTGCAATCAGTGGAATTGATTTCTGTGATGAACTACCCTCCAATAAGGGAGAAGGTACAATTACCTCATCAAGTTCTACTTTGCTCCCACTCACTTCTTTCGAGAGAAACTCCTTCTCTAGAAAGGATCCATTCTTAGCAACAATTATCTTGCCTTTGGATCGGTGATAGAAGGTGTACCCAAAAGTCTCCTTTGGGTATCCTATGAAGACACATTTCTCCGATTTGGGTTCGAGCTAATCAGGTTGAAGCTTTTTCACATAATAAGCATCGCAGCCCCAAAAATTAAGAAATGACAACTTGGGTTTCCTGCCAAACCACAATTCATATGGTGTCGTCTCATTGGAATTACATGGTGCACTATTTAACTTGAATGCAGTCGTCTCTAAATCATAACTCCAAAACGATAGCAGTAAATCAGTAAGAGACATCATAGATCGCACCATATCTAATAAAGTGCGGTTACGATGTTCGGACACACCATTACACTGTGGTGTTCCAGGTGGCGTGAGTTGCGAAACTATTCTGCATTGTTTAAAATGAAGACCAAACTCATAAATCAAATATTCACCTCCACGATCAGATCGTAGAAACTTTATTTTCTTGTTACGATGATTTTCCATTTCACTCTGAAATTCTTTGAACTTTTCAAATGTTTCAGATTATGTTTCATAAAGTAGATACACCCATATCAACGATGCTACTGTAATGAACTCATTCTTTATTTATATTGGTGTTAAACCTATTGTATTACAACTTCTCTATGGTTCATACCCCCCGATACTAGCCATAGATACATCAAAATAAGCAAACAACAGACGAAAAACAGAATCTGTCAAAAACAAAACAGTCTGTAGTAATCTGTAGGTTTCGAATACTTCTGTAACCCCAAAAAATTTGAAATAAATTGGTGGACGTGAGGAATTTGTCTATTAAACATCTGCAAAAATAATCAGCCTAATTGCACTCTCCAGTGAAAATGGCAGCAAATCTCTGTTCCTCCAGTATTTGGGAGTTGCATAATCTCTGTTGGGGAACACAGTAATTTCAAAATTTTCCTATGCACACGCCAGATCATGGTGATGCATAGCAACGAGAGGGGAGAGTATTGTCTATGTACCCTCATAGATAGTAAGCAGAAGCGTTATGAAAACGTGTTTGATGTAGTCGTACGTCTTCACGATCGACCGATCCTAGTACCGAAAGTATGACACTTCCGCGGTCTGCACACGTTCAGCTCGGTAACGTCCCACGAACTCACGATCCAGCAAAGTGTCAAGGGAGAGATTCATCAGCACGACGGCGTGATGATGGTGATGATGATGCTACCGAAACAGGGCTTCGCCTAAGCACCGCTACGATATGACCGAGGTGGATTATGGTGGAGGGGGGCATGTCACATGGCTGGAAACAATGAACTTGTGTGTTCTAGGCTGCCCCCTACCCCCGTATATAAAGTAGCAAGGGGGGAGGCCGGCCGGCCTTGGGGCGCACCAAGGAGAGGGAGGAGTCCTCCTCCTAGTAGGAGTAGGACTCCCCCTTTCCTAGTCCAACTAGGAAGAAGGAGGGGGGAGGAAAGAGAGGGGGAAAGGAAGGAGGAGAGGGAGAAGGAAAGGGGGGGCGCCGACTCCCCTTCCCTAGTCCAATTCGGACCAAAGGCGGTGGTGGTGTGCGGCCTGCCCTAGCCGGCCCTCTCTCTCTCTACTAAGGCCCATGGGGAGGGGGGGATTCCGGTAACCCTTCGATACTCCGGTTTTCTCTGAAATTACCCAGAAGACTTCCAGTATCCGAATATAGCCGTCCAATATATCAATCTTTATGTCTAGACCATTTTGAGACTCTTCGTCATGTCTGTGATCACATCCAGGACTCCGAACTACCTTCGGTACATCAAAACACATAAACTCATAATATCGATCGTCACCGAACGTTAAGTGTGCGGACCCTACGGGTTTAAGAACTATGTAGACATGACCGTGACACGTCTCCGGTCAATAACCAATAGCGGAACCTGGATCTTCATATTGGCTCCCACATATTCTACGAAGATCTTTATTGGTCAAACCACATAATGATATACGTTGTCCCCTTTGTCATTGGTATGTTACTTGCGCGAGATTTGATCGTCGGTATCTCAATACCAAGTTCAATCTTGTTACCGGCAAGTCTGTTTACTCATTCTGTAATGTATCATCCCGTAACTAACTCATTAGTCACATTGCTTGCAAGGATTATAGTGATGTGCATTACCGAGAGGGCCCACAGATACCTCTCCGACAATCTGAGTGACAAATCCTAATCTCGATCTATGCCAACTCAACAAACACCATCGGAGACACCTGTAGAGCACCTTTATAATCACCAAGTTACGTTGTGACATTTGGTAGCACACAAAGTGTTCCTCTGGTATTCGGGAGTTGCATGATCGCATAGTCATAGGAACATGTATAAGTTATGGAGAAAGCAATAGCAACAATCTAAACGATCATCGTGCTAAGCTAACGGAATGGGTCAAGTCAATCACATCATTCTCTAATGATGTGATCCCGTTAATCAAATGACAACTCATATCTATGGTTAGGAAACATAACGATCTTTGATTCAATGAGCTAGTCAAGTAGATGCATACTAGTGACACTCTGTTTGTCTATGTATTCACACATGCACTAAGTTTCCAGATAATACAATTCTAGCATGAATAATAAACCTTTATCATGATATAAGGAAATATAAATAACAACTTTATTATTGCCCCTAGGGCATATTTCCTTCAGTCTCTCCCACTTGCACAAGAGTCAATAATCTAGATTACATTGTAATGATTCTAACACCCATGGAGTCTTGATGCTGATCATGTTTTGCTCGTGAGAGAGGCTTACTCAATGGGTCTACAACATTCAGATACGTACGTATCTTGCAAATCTCTATGTCTCCCTCCTTGGCTTGATCGCGGATGGAATTGAAGTGAATCTTGATGTGCTTGGTTCTCTTGTGAAATCTGGATTCCTTTGCCAAGGCAATTGCACCAGTATTGTCACAAAAGATTTGCACTGGACCCGGTGCAGTAGGTATGACACCTAGATCGAATATGAACTCCTTCCTCCAGACTCCTTCATTTGCTGCTTCCGAAGCAGCTATGTATTCCGCTTCACAAGTAGATCCCGCCACTGCGCTCTGCTCGGAACTGCACCAACTGACAGCTCCACCATTTAATAGAAACACGTATCCGGTTTCTAACTTAGAGTCATCCGGATCAGTGTCAAAGCTTGCATCGACGTAACCATTTATGATGAGCTCTTTGTCACCTCCATATATGAGAAACATATCCTTAGTCCTTTTCAGGTATTTTAGGATGTTCTTGACCGCTGTCCAGTGATCCACTCCTGGATTACTTTGGTACCTCCCTGCTAGACTGATAACAAGGCACACATCAGGTCTGGTACACAACATTGCATACATGATAGAGCCTATGGTTGAAGCATAGGGAACACCTTTCATTTTCTCTCTATCTTCTGCAGTGGTCGGTCATTGAGTCTGACTCAACTTCACACCTTGTAACACAGGCAAGAACCCTTTCTTTGCTTGATCCATTTTGAACTTCTTCAAAACTTTATCAAGCTATGTACTTTGTGAAAGTCCAATTAAGCGTCTTGATCTATCTCCATAGATCTTGATGCCCAATATATAAGCAGCTTCACCGAGGTCTTTCATTCAAAAATTCTTATTCAAGTATCCTTTTATGCTATTCAGAAATGCAGTATCATTTCCAATCAGCAATATGTTATCCACATATAATATCAGAAATGCTACGGAGCTCCCACTCACTTTCTTGTAAATACAGGCTTCTCCAAAAGTCTGTATAAAACCACATGCTTTGATCACACTATCAAAGCGTATATTCCAACTCCGAGAGGCTTGCACAAGTCCATAGATGGATCGCTGGAGCTTGCACACTTTGTTAGCACCTTTTGGATCGACAAAACCTTCTGGTTGCATCATATAAAACTCTTATTTAAGATATCCATTAGGGAATGCAGTTTTGACATCCATTTGCCAAATTTCATAATCATAAAATGCGGCAATTGCTAACATGATTCGGACGGACTTAAGCATCACTACGGGTGAGAATGTCTCATCATAGTCAACTCCTTGAGCTTGTTGAAAACCTTTCGCAACAAGTCGAGCTTTGTAGACAGTAACATTACCGTCAGCGTCAGTCTTCTTCTTGAAGATCCATATATTCTCTATGGCCTGCCGATCATCGGGAAGTCAACCAAAGTCCATACTTTGTTCTCATACATGGTTCCCATCTCAGATTTCATGGCCTCAAGCCATTTTGCGGAATCTGGGCTCATCATCGCTTCCTCATAGTTCGTAGGTTCGTCATTGTCAAGTAACATGACTTCCAGAACAGGATTACTATACCACTCTGGTGCGGATCTTACTTTGGTTAACGTACAAGGTTCGGTAGTAACTTGATCAGAAGTTTCATGATCATCATCATTAGCTTCATCACTTATTGGTGTAGGAATCACTAGAACTGATTTCAGTGATGAACTACTTTCCAATAAGGGAAAAAGTACAGTTACCTCGTCAAGTTCTACTTTCCTCCCACTCACTTCTTTCGAGAGAAACTCCTTCTCTAGAAAGGATCCATTCTTAGCAATGAATATCTTGCCTTCGGATCTATGATAGAAGGTGTACCCAACAGTCTCCTTTGGGTATCCTATGAAGACACATTTCTCCGATTTGGGTTCGAGCTTATCAGGTTGAAGCTTCTTCACATAAGCATCGCAGCCCCAAACTTTAAGAAATGATAACTTGGGTTTCTTGCCAAACCATAGTTCATAAGGTGTCATCTTAACGGATTTAGATGGCGCCCTATTTAACGTGAATGCAGCCGTCTCTAAAGCATAACCCCAAGGCGATAGTGGTAAATCAGTAAGATACATCATAGATTGCACCATATCTAGTAAAGTGCGGTTACGACGTTCGGACACCATTACGCTATGGTGTTCCAGGTGACGTGAGATGCGAAAATGTTCCGCATTGTTTCAAATGAAGACCAAACTCGTAACTCAAATATTCTCCTCCACGATAAGATCGTAGAAACTTCATTTTCTTGTTACGCTGATTTACCACTTCACTCTGAAATTCTTTGAACTTTTCAAATGTTTCAGAGTTATGTTTCATTAAGTAGATATACCCATATCTGCTCAAATCATCTGTGAAGGTGAGAAAATAACGATATCCTCCGCGAGCTTCAATGCTCATTGGAACACATACATCAGTATGTATGATTTCCAATAACTCTGTTGCTCGCTCCATTGTTCCGGGGAACGGAGTTTTAGTCATCTTGCCCATGAGGCATGGTTCGCAAGTACCAAGTGATTCATAATCAAGTGATTCCAGAAGTCCATCAGAATGGAGTTTCTTCATGCGCTTTGTACCAATTTGACCTAAACGGCAGTGCCACAAATAAGTTGCACTGTCATTATTAACTCTGCATCTTCTAGCTTCAATACTATGAACATGTGTATCACTACTATCAAGCTTTAGTAAAAATAGACCACTCATCAAAGGTGCATGACCATAAAAGATATTACTCATATAAAAAGAACAACCATTATTCTCTGATTTAAATGATTAACTGTCTCGCATCAAACAAGATCCAGACATAATGTTCATGCTCAACGCTGGCACCAAATAACAATTATTTAGGTCTAAAACTAATCCCGAAGGTAGATGTAGAGGTAGAGTGCCGATGACGATCACATCGACTTTGGAACCATTTCCCACGCGCATCGTCACCTCGTCCTTAGCCAATCTTTGCTTAATCCGTAGCCCCTGTTTCGAGTTGTGAATGTTAGAAACTGAACCAGTATCAAATACGCAGGCACTACTACGAGCATTAGTAAGGTACGCATCAATAACATGTATATCAAATATACCTTTCACTTCGCCATCCTTCTTCTCCGCCAAATACTTGGGGCAGTTCCGCTTCCAGTGACCAGTTCCTTTGCAGTAGAAGCACTCAGTCTCAGGCTTATGTCCAGACTTGGGTTTCTTCTCTTGAGCAGCAACTGGCTTGATGTTCTTCTTGAAGTTCCCCTTATTCCCATTACCCTTTTTCTTGAAACTGGTGGTCTTGTTGACCATCAACACTTGATGCTCCTTCTTGATTTCTACCTCCGCAGCTTTTAGCACTGCGAAGATCTCAGGAATCGTCTTATCCACCCCTTGCATATTATAGTTCATCATGAAGCTCTTGTAGCTTGGTGGCAGTGATTGAAGAACTCTGTCAATGACACTGTCATCAGGAAAATTAACTCCCAACTGAGTCAAGTGGTTGTGGTACCCAGACATTCTGAGTATATGTTCACTGACAGAACTATTCTCCTCCATCTTGTAGCTGTAGAACATATTGGAGACTTCATTTCTCTCAATCCGGGCATTTTCTTGAAATATTAACTTCAACTCCTGGAACATCTCATGTGCTCCATGACGTTCAAAGCTTCGTTGAAGTCCAGATTCTAGGCCGTAAAGCATGGCACACTAAAATATCGAGTAGTCACCAGCTTTGCTCTGCCATGTGTTCACAACATCTGGCGTTGCTCCTGCAGCGGGGTTGTCACCTAGTGGTGCTTCGAGGACGTAATTCTTCTGTGCAGCAATGAGGATAATCCTCAAGTTACGGACCATGTCCGTGTAGTTGCTACCATCATCTTTCAACTTATCTTTCTCTAGGAACGCATTAAAATTCAACGGAACAACAGCACGGGCCATCTATCTACAACAACATAGACATGCAAAATACTATCAGTTACTAAGTTCATGATAAATTAAAGTTCAATTAATCAAATTACTTAAGAACTCCCACTTAGATAGACATCTATCTAATCATCTAAGTGATCACGTGGTCCATATCAACTAAACCATGTCCGATCATCACGTGAGATGGAGTAGTTTTCAGTGGCGAACATCACTATGTTGATCATATCTTCTATATGATTCATGCTCGACCTTTCGATCTCAGTGTTCCGAGGCCATATCTGCATATGCTAGGCTCATCAAGTTTAACCCGAGTATTCTGCGTGTGCAAAACTGCATGCACTCGTTGTATGTGAACGCAGAGCTTATCACACCCGATCATCACATGGTGTCTCGGCACGACGAACTATAGCAATGGTGCATACTCAGGGAGAACACTTATACATTGAAATTTAGTGAGAGATCATCTTATAATGCTACCGCCGAACTAAGCAAAATAAGATGCATAAAGGATAAACATCACATGCAATCAATATAAGTGATATGACATGGCCATCATCATCTTGTGCGTTTGATCTCCATCTCCAAAGCACTGTCATGATCACCATCGTCACCGACTTGACACCTTGATCTCAATCGAAGCATCGCTGTTGTCTCGCCAACTATTGCTTCTACGACTATCGCTACCGCTTAGTGATAAAGTAAAGCGATTACATGGCGATTGCATTTCATACTATAAAGTGAGAACCATATGGCTCATGCCATTTGCCGATAACTGTGTTACAAAACATGATCATCTCATATAATAAAATTTAGCATCATGTCTTAACCATATCACATCAGAACATGCCCGGCAAAAACAAGTTAGACGTCCTCTACTTTGTTGTTGCAAGTTTTACGTGGCTACTACGGGCTGAGCAAGAACCGTTCTTACCTACGCATCAAAAACCACAACGCGGTATAGTGCTTGCTTTTTGATCTTCAGAAAGAACTCTGTTCATTGAATCCGATTCAACTAAAGTTGGGGAAACTAACACCCACCAGCCACCTGTGTGCGAAGCACGTCGGTAGAACCAATCTCGCGTAGGCGTACGCGTAATGTCGGTCTGGGCCGCTTCATCCAACAATACCGCCCAATTAAGAAACAACTAGTGAAGGAAAGCAATATGTATATACCCACGCCCACAACTCCTTTGTGTTCTACTCGTGCATATAACATCTACGCATAGACCTGGCTTGGATGCCACTATTGGGGAACGCAGTAATTTCAAAAATTTCCTACGCACACAAAAGATTATGGTGATGCATAGCAATGAGAGGGTAGAGTATTGGCTACATACCCTCGTACACCGTAAGTGGAAGCGTTATGACAACGCGGTTGATGTAGTTGTACGTCTTCACGATCGACCGGTCCTAGTACCGAAAGTACGACACCTCCGCGATCTGCACACGTTTAGCTCGGTGACGTCCCACAAACTCATGATCCAGCGGAGTGTCGAGGGAGAGCTTTGTCAGCACGACGGCGTGATGACGGTGATGATGATGCTACCACAACAGGGCTTCGCCTAAGCACCACTACAATATGACCGAGGTGGATTATGGTGGAGGGGGCGCCGCACACGGCTGGAAACAATCAACTTGTGTGTTTTAGGGCGTCCCCTGCCCCCGTATATAAAGGAGCAAGGGGGAGGCTGGCCGACCCTTGGGGCGCGCCAGGAGAGGAGTCCTCCTCCTAGTAGGAGTAGGACTCCTCTTTCCTACTCCTACTAGGAGGGGGGAAGGAAGGAGGAGAGGGAAAAGGAAAGGGGGCGCCGCCTCCCCTTCCCTATTACAATTAGGACCAGAGGGGGAGGGGGCGCACGGCCTGCCCTGGCCAGCCCTCTCTGTCCACTAAGGCCCATGTGGCCCATTAGTTCTCCCGGGGGGAGGGGGGTTCCGGTAACCCTCCGGTACTCCGGTTTTCTCCGAAATCACCCGGAACACTTCCGGTGTCCGAATATAGCCGCCCAATATATCCGTCTTTATGTCTCGACCATTTCGAGACTCCTAATCATGTCCGTGATCACATCGGAACTCTGAACTACCTTCGGTACATCAAAACACATAAACTCATAATACCGATCGTCACCGAACATTAAGCATGCGGATCCTATGTGTTCGAGAACTATGTAGACATGACGGAGACACATCTCGGGTCAATAACCAATAGCGGAACCTGGATGTTCATATTAGCTCCCAGATATTCTACGAAGATCTTTATCGGTCAAGCCGCATAGCGATATATGTTGTTCCTTTGTCAACGGTATGTTACTTGCCCAAGATTCGATCGTTGGTATCTCAATACCAACTTCAATCTCGTTACCGGCAAGTCTCTTTACTCGTTTCGTAATGTATCATCTTTTAACTAACTCATTAGTCACATTTCTTGCAAGGCTAATAGTGATGTGCATTACCGAGAGGGCCCAGAGATACCTCTCCGACAATTGGAATGACAAATCCTAATCTCGATCTATGCCAACTCAACAAACACACTCGGAGACACCTGTAGAGCACCTTTATAATCACCCAGTTACGTTGTGACGTTTGGTAGCACACAAAGTGTTCCTCCGGTATTCGGGAGTTGCATGATCTCATAGTCATAGGAACATGTATAAGTTATGGAGAAAGCAATAGCAACAAACTAAACGATCATTGTGCTAAGCTAACGGAATGGGTCAAGTCAATCACATCATTCTCTAATGATGTGATCCCGTTAATCAAATGACAACTCATGTCTATGGTTAGGAAACATAACCATCTTTGATTCAACGAGCTAGTCAAGTAGAGGCATACTAGTGACACGCTGTTTGTCTATGTATTCACACATGTACTAACTTTCCGATTTATACAATTCTAGCATGAATAATAAAAATTTATCATGATATAAGGAAATATAAATAACCACTTTATTATTGCCTCTAGGGCATATTTCCTTCAATCTCATAGTCTGAGGAACATGTATAAGTCATGAAGAAAGCAATAGCAGAAAAACTAAACGATCATTATGCAAAGCTAACAGATGGGTCTTGTCCATCACATCATTATCTAATGGTGTGATCCCGTTCATCAAATGACAACACATGTCTATGGCTTGGAAACTTAACCATCTTGGATTAATGAGCTAGACTAGTAGAGGCATACTAGGGACACTCTGTTTGTCTATGTATCCATACATGTACTAAGTTTCCAGTTAATACAATTCTAGCATGAATAATAAACATTTATCATGATATAAGGAAATATAAATAGCAACTTTATTATTGCCTCTAGGGCATATTTCCTTCACAGGCGACGCGGGGGCTTGGGGATGGGCGGCGGCGGGG